>NC_045427.1:210099921-210399921 GCF_902635505.1 Sarcophilus harrisii | reverse complement strand
CATTATCATCACTGTGTTGTGCCACAGTTCTCTTTTAATGTCCTGACCCAGTTTCCCTAATTGTCCTATTCAGTTACTCTACCTCAGGTTATAACCATTCCCTCTTAATGTTTGATAGGATAAAGGTCCTATATCTTAGACTTTAGGCTATACTTATTCCCTCTTACTGTTTGATGGGATAAAGGTCTTTATCCATTTTAGACATCATTAGAATATCAGGAGCCTCTCCACTACCTCCCCTTATGTCATCCTAGGTGCCTCCCCCCATTAGGTTATTCCCATCGAGGTACCTCCCCCATTATGTCATTGTTCTTGTTACCTTATAAAAGAATCTTGTTATCCTACATTCAGAGCTGGATTCTATGAGACAATAGTCTCATTCAGCCCTGGGATCAAACATGGATCAATTGGTCCCAGTAAATCTCTCCATTTAATAAACTATTAAATTGTTCTCTAATCTCTGTCTTGCTCAGTTTCTCCATCATTACAACTGATGGCAATAAGAAAATTCTCATTAGACTTGTGATGGAGTCATCTGCATCCAGAGAGAGGTTTATGAGGACTGAATCACAACATAATATTTTCGCCTTTGTTGTTGTTGTTTTCTCTGGTTTTTTTTTTTTTTTTTCCATTTTGATCTGATTTTTTTCTTGTGCAGCATGATAAACATAGAAATATGTTTAGAAGAATTGCACATGTTTAATTTATATTGGATTACTTGCTGTCTAGGGGAGGGGATAGGTGGAAAGAGAGAGAGAGAAATTTGGAATAAAAGTTTTACAAGGATAAATGTTGAAAACTATCTTTGCATGTATTTCGAAAAAAAATTAAAAGCTATTATAAAAAATAAAATCCACATTAATAAACTACAATATAATTCACAGGGTATTTTCCTCATATCAGCCTTTTGAGTTTTTTCAGATAAGAAAATGGGTTCAAAAAGCCAATTGTTTCCCAGTGTTAAACAGCTAATAAGTGGTAAAATCAGAACTCAAATTACCATCTTCCACCACTAGTATGCTTTTTCCAATACTCTTTCCATAAGGCTTCATAAATTTCCTTAGGATTTGCATTGGTGTGATAGACCAGTCAATTCAAAAAATTTTTATTAAGCTTTCCTACATGCCAGGGACTGTGCTAAGGCCTAAAAATACAACTAAAAACAGAAAGTTAGTCCTTACCCTCAAAAGAGCTTCTATTCTAAAGGAGAAAGACAATACATGAAAGGAAGCTGTATGTGTAGAAAGAAGGGAAGAGGAGAAATAAAAACAACTTTACTAGGGTATGATAGATAAAGGCCAGAGGCTCAAAAGGGAAGCATGAACATGAAGGAAGACATAACTGGCCAAAGACTTCTCCTAAAAATGGAGATTCTGGGAAGAACCAGCCAACCAGAGGGAAAATTCAAGAGTGGAGATACTTCCAAAATATGAAGTCCAAGGGTAGAGTGACTTCTAAGGTAACGTGGTTTCTCAATAATTATAGAAAAATGTCCAAAAGAATCAGAAGGACATCTTGGAGAAACCAGTACCAACTAGTATCTAAGTTTCAGAACCAAAAGAGAAGGAAACACACACATCAAGAAAAGAAAGTTTACTTAGCCACATCAGAGGAAGGATATTCAGAGGATATAATTGGTTCAGCTGAGTGAGGTTTTCCTGAGCACCTATTGGTCATTCTGCTGGACTTTAATACAAAACGTGATAGAAAAGTTTGAGTCTATGCTCTTGTCACTACTTTTTTATTCAGGCAACCAGAAAACTACTTGAGTTGTCCATGCTTTAGTAAAGTCTCAAAGACAATTTTAATACTTGTTAAGGAAAAATTATATCATCTGCATTGCTCTCAACCCAAAAAGTTTATAAAAATAGCCTAATGTAACTAAAATTATTATTTAATATTGCTAATACAGATAAATGTGAATTTTTACCTTTTTATCAAGAATAATAATTTCTTTCAGATTGTTGATGAATCTCAAAGTCATAAGAAGCAGGAAGAGCTAGTTCTAACTCAGAAAAAGTGTTAGGGTTTTTTTTTTTTTTTGGTTTGAGCTCTGTCCTTTAATGGCTGTGTGACTTTGAGCAAGTGACAACCTCTCTAAACCTAAATTTTTCATCTATAAAATAAGGGATTTCACCAGATTGATGAGGTTCTATGCAGGGCAGAGAGTTGTGGGAACCCCCTTCTGGTCAGCCCAGGTCCTTTGTAAATGAATTTTTGAACCCGAAAAGTTAGACTGGCAAAAGAAGTTTATTGGCACTGGTAAGTCAGCTTTTGCAGGCTGACTTCCTTAGTGGAAAGGTCCCAACAGAGAAGAAAAGGTCTAGCAGAGAAGTAGAAATTTCCTAGCAGAGATATCCCAATAGAGAGGTAAAGAGGGATGTGGTCCTGTGAGAGAGACAAAGAGAGGTTAACGCTGAAAAGACATTCTCTTTTCAGTGGGCAGAGAGTCCCTCACAGAGAGCTATGCCAAGGGAGGTCTCTTGGCCTGGAGCAATTCTTGCTTTGGCCTCTCAGCAAGGAATTGAGCTGAAGGAAGTTTGTTATATGAGTAGCTCTTGGTGGGGGCTGTGAGCAGTTTGAGTTGAAATCAGACTGAGATCTTTGAATTAAATGGAAATTTCAATTGCATGAGATTACTGCCTCCAAGCCTAGATTTCCAGTAGAATGGGATAGCTTACAGGGAGTGGTCGAGCCAATTTTCAGCTCAATAGAGATCTATAAAAATCTGGATCTCCAGCTCAGGCTGAGTAGGAGTGGTCCTGGATTCAACTAGTCTAACCAACCTGGACTCAACTAGTCTAACCAAGATAACAGAATAAAAGCACTTTATCTTGATTCCCTAGGGCAGATCTCTCAGGGGAGAGCTTCTCTGAAGGTTCAAGGAGTTTCTCAAGCGTTCCCCCCAAAGTCAGAGAGAGAGAGTTTCAGGGTTCCCTACATCAAGATAACCTTTGAGATCTCTTCCAGAAACAAATCTATGAACTGCAAACTATGGCATTTGTTCTCCGTCATGACCACATCGAGCCATTCAAGGAAGCTAGGCAAAGAACAACTTGTTTCTAATTTTTTCAGGAATTAGCAACTGCTGATGCCAGTGTCCATTTCACTGAGGAATCTCTAGATCAAAATTCAGTCTATTAAATAACTACCCATAGGAATTATTGGGTACAGTAAAAGAAAGCTATTTCTGAGAGTTATCTCTGAGAATAGTGGTGGCTGCCAATTCAAATAGTATTTGGGAAATGTTGCTTCTTCTTCTTCTTCCTCCTTCTCCTTTTTTTCATCAAATGTTATTCCTCTCTCCAATTGGAGCAACACATCCTTACATGTGGGTGCTTTGTCCTCAGAAATATAATTTTGGTCACATATCTTCCATAAGATATTTTAGGGTTTGGGAGCTAGATTTTAATTTTAACTCCTCCCCCCCCCCCCAAAAAAAAAAGCTAGAACATTTACTTTTTGCTCTGTGCCATTTATTTATTTATGATTTCTTGAAATATAGCTCTGAAAAAATAGGCTTTTAAAAAATTCTATTGTGTTTCAAATGGAGTTACTTAACTATGCCTTAAATCCAAATTACTCTCTGGCTTTCATCGAACCAATAGTCCTTAGCACAAGCCTTTGTGGTTCATTGTTTAAGTTTTGATGGCTTAGAATGAGGGTAAATAGAAACTGTTTTTTTGTTGTAGCAAGAAACTCAAAGATTATTCCCAAATGGATATTTTTATAATGGTAAACTAGGCCATCTTTTGTCTCAATTCTTAATTAGTCCTAAATCATTGAATGGGTGCTATCTCAGACAAACTGAGACCTGGGAAGACCTTAATTTAGAAAAGCCAAGGTCATCCACTACAACCTGGACCAGTCATCTTAACTTTTGTCTTGCCATTGGACTTCAATGGCCTTGAAGAATAGAGCAAAACTTATGATTTTGCAAAGCTCTGCCTCACTTAAAATCCAATTCATGAACAAAACAAGACATCACCCTCATGATGTCATTCGTCCTCTTTGAGAATGAAAGATGAGCAACAAGATTAAAAGTAGGTAACAGACTTAGAAGCAAAGAAGTCTGAGGAAGTAAACATATCTTATATAAACATATAAACATAAGATATATCTTATATCTTATATATGAATGTAGCCTTGTGTCCTTTCTTATAAAAGGTCCCATCTTTTCGCTAGTAAACTGCAAGTTTTGCTAGGGAACTAGCTATGGAGCATAGCCCTCATTGTACAAGAATTATAATTGACCTGATAGCTATACATTGCTAGGTATTTGATACTTGTAAATAACATAAAATTCTTATAATTATATTGGGGAGAAGGCATAAGGGATCTGGATATTCTTGGTCAGTTTATTTCTCCCAGCTACTTAAATGAAATCATAGTATGTAAGGGGTCAATAATAAAGACATAAGGTGTTTACAAGAAGTATAAGGAAATGCTTAAATGTGTTTTACTCTTTTGAAAAATGTAAGGAGGCTCTTTGGTCAAACTTGTTGGAATGAGAGGGTAATCAGCCATTTCCTCTGCTGGCCTTTTAAAGATCAAAGGACTCTAGGGACTAAATCAAGATACAAGACAGGAGCTTGGGGAACTGATTGAGAGCTAACCCTAAGAGACAGAGTCAAGTTGTAGAGATTAAGTCAAGGAAAGCCAATTGAAGGAGCTGCCTAAGACAATGGCAGGATGGGTTCATTCATACTGGCTTGAAAAACTTGAATTTTCAATTTTAGCATGAGCATTTTGAGAGATCAACTCCAAATTAGGGCTTAATTTATTGATTATCAAGAGTAAAGGAAGTAATAGAGAAAATATAAACAATGCAGATTAAACTTAAAATTGTATCATATAGTGTATCATGTATGCATTAAATATCTTTCTCCTCTACTCCCTTGCCCCCAAGCTGGTTATTAAATATTTTTCAGTAAACCAGGAGAAAGGAATGGCATATTTTAGTTTCTGGGACCATGTGTGATTCATATATATGTCTTTCCATGAGTATAGCCCAACAGATAATCCCAACAGATCTGATGAGGTGCAAATGATGAGGCTAGTGGTAGTGAAGAGGTGTGAGAAGTGGGATGGGGAATCCCATCTGGTCTGCAGGTCCAATGCAAAAGAATTTGCAAAGCTGAAAATCTGTGGCAAAAGGGATTTTTATTGACACTGAAAAGCCAGCTTTGCTAGGAAGACAGACTTCTTAATGGCAAAAGGTCCAGTCAGAAGAGAGCTTCCTTAGCAAGCATAATCCTGTTTCAGACTTCTGCAAAGATTTGGGGTTCACAGTTGTCTTTTTATTAGCCTACTGAGGTTTGGGCTAAATGCCCCAGGCCTGGATTCCCAGCTGAAAAGAGAATACTTATCTTGGAGTTGCGAGCCACTCAATAGGAATATCAGGCCAAGATCTCTAACTGAATGAGACCACTTAATTTGAGGAGGGTGTTGTCTGGGAAGGGGAGAGCCTGAGACCCTGAATCACCCTTCTTTTACAGATTAAAGGGGACACAGTTTCAAGGTTCACCCTCATCAGATCCAAATTATAAGTATTGATTATTAGGGTACTTCAGATGGGTACTATACATTGTACACTGAGAAGTTAAGCAATTTGTTTAAGGTCACACATGTATTAGAAGTATGACGTGACTAAGTCTTTTGGATTCCACTGTACCACAATGTCTTTCCCTTTATAAATACGTATTAATTAGATTGGTCCCTAACTTCCTTAGACCTGTCTTTTGGGATCCATGGGGTCAGAATCCTATGGTATAGACATGACTAAAGAGAATAGCCAAGAGCTCTAAAGCCTTGGGTGCTGTCATGAGTTCATCTGCCATTGGCACTGTGACTCAGTCACTGTCTCCATTATCTGAAACTTCAAGGTTCTCTTTGTTTACAACCTGCCAAACAGGACTTGCCCAGAGACCAAGCAAGTAAGGGGAAGATCCAACCAGGAACACCCAATCCTGAGACTGTCCTGTTCTGCCATGAAGATCAAAAGCTCTTAGATCTGAGGCTGGAAGTGACCTAAGAGGCCATCTAGTCCAACCCCTTCATTTGGACAAGGAACATTTATATAAAGATTTACAAAGCACTGTCTTAATTTAATCCTCAACAATCCAATGAGATAAGTATTAGGCGATAAGCATTTACTAAAGATTTTGATGCAGAGCATTGGAACAAAAATAAAAGCAAAACAAAAAACAAAAACCCCCACAAACAAAAGGGTATCGAGGTGACACAGACAGATAGTCAGCAGGAACTGAGTTCAAATCTGGTCTCACACACTCAACACTTCCTAGCTGTGTGATCTTGGGCAAGTCACTTAACCCCAAGTGCCTCAGCAAAACAAACAAACAAACAAAACAACAACAAAAAAACAAACAAACAAAACTGATTCCTGCCCTCAAGGAATGAACATTCTAATGGTGGAATTAGATGTTCATAAGATAGAGAATAGAGAAAAGGTCACCGGAAAGAAAATTTATTAGTAGCTAAAGGGAGTTAAAAAGGTCACATTAAAGGTAGGATTTAAACTGGGTCTTGAATAATAGCAAGAAATGTAAAAGATGGAGAAGATAGAAAGTATTCCACACATGGGGGATGGCTGGTGATAATGTGCAATGTTTGAGTTATAGGAAATACCTCAGTGTAGCTGGATTTTTAGAACTCTAGGAGAGGAGTGAAGTATAAAAAGACTAGAAAGGAAGCATTCAGATATTGAAGAGCTTTAAATTCCAAGAAGAGGCATATGTATGTGTATGTGTGTGTGTGTGTATATATATATAGTATGTATACATATGCACATATATACTTATATACACATATGTGTCATCCAAAAAGAATTTACAGACCCAGGCCATCTCTGAATCAAGGGGCAGAAGCTTTATTATGATGCCATAAGGTAGGCTAAGTTCCCTAGCAAAACTTGCAGTTTACTAGCGAAAAGATGGGACCTTTTATAAGAAAGGACACAAAGCAAGGTATGCTAACTATGCTAGTTGCTTGCCTCAGAAAAATTAACTGGTGATTAAGGATTATTCATACAAAATAACCTTGGGAATCTACAACTATAATTTGGCCTCCTGGTTGTGTACAGTAACATCAGTTCAAAATAATTCTGTCAGTGCTAGAAATTCAACAAGGACCCACTTAGGGACAAGATAATCCTGTCAGTGCAATACATTCCATGAAGGCCCACTTAGGGATAAGATAATTCTCTTGGTATCCTTCCTGGACCTCAAGTACATATTGGTTTCCTTTTGCTGGAATCTGTTCACTCACCATCAATAAAGAGCCAGTGGAGTTGATGATTGGGGGTGAGAGGATCACTACTCTTTAGGAAAAAAATTTTGGTAACTAAGTGGACAGTGAATTGGAATGGAGAGAGAGCTGAGGCAAGGAGACTAATTATTACATAATCCACTTGCTAGGTGATGAGCGGTGGTTGTTTCAGTGAAGAGGAGACATATACTAAAGATTTTGTAAAGGCAGAAACAACAAGATTAGCAACAAATTGTGTGGGAGGTGAATGTGTGTGTGTGTGTGTGAGAGAGACAGAGAGAGAGAGAGACAGAGACAGAGAGACAGAGACAGAGAGAGAAACAGAGAGACAGAGACAGAGAGAGAGAAAGAGAGAGAGAGAGAGAGAGATGGAGCTTAAGGGACATCTGTGATTAATGGGCATGACATGGATGAAGATTTAATACAAGAGCCTGACAATTCAGATAGAGAATCAGGACAAACATGATACCAAAAACCTAAAGGGGAGAGAGCATCCAGGATGAAAAGACCAACAGGATCAAATAGTGCATACAGGTTCTCAAAGGTGGAGGATTAAGAAAAGGCCATTAGATTTAGCAATTAAATAACTTTTAGGAGACAGCAGTTTCATATTATAGTAAATTGCATTTTAGTGGGTTTAAAAGACAGTGAGATGAGAGAGAGTAGAGGTGTCTTCAGCAAATGGATTTTTTTAAAAGTGTTTAACCAAGAAGGTATAGTACAGATATAGAACAATAGCTATACAAGATGGCAGTATCAAATAAGGGATCTGTTGTTGTTGTAGAGATGAGTAAGACATGAGTGTATTTATAAATAACATGAAATGACCCAGTAAATAAAGAGAAATTGAAGAAAAGGGGTGAGTGGTTGGTTGTATTAGGCCCAATCTGCTGCAGAAGATCAGAAAGGGAGAGTTGTTACAGTAAAAGATGTCACTCCTTTACTCTCCAACCCACCTTGGCTACTCTTTGTGTCACAGACCCTTCTTAAGCAGTCATATCTGAAAGAAATGTGTAATATGCCAACTTTTGCTGTGACCTAGGAAAGGCTGCCACATATATCTTCAACAAAGAATATGGGTTTAATATGTTTAAAATACTTTCAGGGAATGGAATTCCTACTCTGAGTAAAAGCTTCAAATGATTTGGAAATCATTTATAGGATCTGTGACTACAGACTTATCTTCATTTAAAAATGGAATACAGAAAATATCCTGGGCATAGAAATCATCATGGAGAATAAATTGGCTGATGGTTTGAAGATAACTTGTTATGAAATTTGTTTTTATTGTTGTTGTTCATCCTTCATTCTTGAAGAGCACCATTTCATCAGGGAAGTGACGCCATGAGCTGCACGTGAATAGGATTGAAGTGAGGGAGGGCTATATAAGGTCACCTGTTCACTTTCCCCTCCAGAGCCATCTGGGTCCAGTGGCCAGATATAGATCAAGATGACTGGAGATGACACTGAATGAAATTGGAGACCTTGGCCTTTTGAAGCTAACGTCTTTAACAGGTCTCAGTGTGAATGAAGCCTCAGGCATTCAATGATTAAGGCTAACTAGAAATTGAGGCAAAGAATTTCCTCTTTCACCAGTCAAAAAACAAACAAACAAACAAACCTTTAACTAACTAACTAAATAAATCTGGGAGAGGAAAACCCTCAGGATTTCTGGCTAAAGCAGAAATGACTATTTACATTCAATCTGAATCAATTGCTACCCAAATTTGTATCATACACAAAACACAAGAGCAGGAAATTAAAGGCCTCCTATTAATGAAACTGTTTCACTAGAAATGTTGAATTTTATTTTTTGTCCAATCATCTATGATTGGGCTGTATTGGCTCATGAAGGTTGGCTTGTTGACTATCAGATGAGTTTTGACATGGTCAAATTCAAACTATTTCTGAAAAATTTTTCCCTGGATTACAAGGCTGCTGCCTTCCAGCTGCACATATAAATGAATGATGGCACTGACTTTGGGGTCAATTTATCAAAAGGTTAATGAGAAGACTGAAACTTCAATAAATCTTGCTTGGACAGCTGGCAGTAACAACATCTGTTTTAACGTTGTTACTAGGTACAAGCTGGATCAAAAAACTTTTCTGTCTGGTAAAGTGAATAATGCCAGCCTTACTGGACTGGGATATATTTAGACACTATGATCAGGTGTAAAATTGATGTTCTCAGCTTTAATAGATGGTAAAAACCAACCAAAAAAAACCCCCAAAACTTCAATGTAAAAGGTCAGAAGGTTGGGGGAATTTGAATTGGAAGCTTAATATGGTTTTTAAATAAAGTATCAAATCTATCCCTGGAAATGAAGAGAAATGGACCTACTCTGCTTTGTTTTAATATTTTCTGTAAAACTTCAACAATCTTTTTATTCTTCTAATGAATTGTTGTATAGGTCACCATATTGAAGTCTAGAGGATTTTGAGTCCATTATAAGGAGAGACCCTTGAAAGCATGCATGGAAATTATAATGTTTGTACCACATTTCAGTTTAGTTTCTCCATATTATTTTAAATCTGTCCTTCAATGACAGTGTAATATCATGTTATAAAAGAAATGACCTGATTCTCCAATTTGTATATCATGTCCTGTGTATCATACCACTTTTCCATGATCTTTTATCAAATTAGTTTCTGTGCTTTGGTGAAAGCTTTGATTTTGCACTAGAGTGAAATAAATTAATCACATTTGGAACATAAAAGAAGACCAGAGGGAAGGGGACCAAGGGCCTTTATACAGTCTTTACATTGGCAAAGAAAAGAGTCCTTCTTCCTGTAAGACAAGAGTGAAGGAAATTATGGAAGAAAATGTCTGAGTGATATGAGATCAGGAGGGAGAGAGTAAAAGGAGACTTAACTAATGGTCTCAATTTTTTCAGTGCAATATGAGTTGAGGTTTTCATTTGAGAGGGTGAGACTTGAGGGTACCGTGAGGCTTGTAGAGATATGAAGAAGTTTGGAATAGCCATTGTATAGAGTGGAATAATAAATCAATTATGAAGAAGCTGAATAATTTCATTGCTACAATAAGCGCTTAGTTGAGATTAGATCACATTAATTTGTAGTGGACCCTATTAGCATGATTTCACATTTCCCGTAGCTGTGTTCAGCAGCACATGAAAAGAAGTAAAGGAGGGGAGAGTAATCCAAGGTGGGGATTGTTAAGATATGATCAATTATATGACAAGGGGCAAGAGATTTAAGACTGTAGTTCAGAGCTAAGTTGGTTCAACAGAAGAAGGTGGGAAAATTTAGCCAGTGCCAGAGTGACTGTCTGGCAAAGAACTGAGGAATGGAGACAGTTTGGTGTTCACAGTATAAGTAAAGAACACAGGGCAGATGGAATGATAAAAGATTATAATTAGATAAAAAGCATTTCAGAGTTTATGAACATGGAAGTGAAACATTTGTGCATGATGGCAAATCAAAGTTATGGCCATCTCTGTATGTCACTGAGATTAAGTAGAACAGGACATAAGAATTGAACACTGGGAAGTTAGAATACTTTAGAAGTCATCAGTATATATGCTGAAGTCCTTTGATATGAGGGAAAGAATTGGGATGAAGAAAAAGACTATAAGGCAGGCACTAAAATTACTGGGGAAAGGATGACAGAGTGGTAGAATTCCATAGAAAACCTACTATAGGTGTTATCACTATTATACAGATAAATAAATGAAGCCTCATACCCTTGCTCATGGTCACTGAGTTGCTATTTGTCAGGAGTGTCATGCAAACCTGACTTTTCCCTGACTGCATTTTCAAAGCTTTTTCTACCATATCATCTCCACATGCCCCCACCCTCATCAATAGAAAGCTCTGAGTTCCCATGATGATGTGAAGAAAATATTGAAAATATAAAGTATTTTCACTTTCCCTTAATTTCTACATCTCTCACCAAAAAAAAAAAAAAAAGAAAAAAAAAAAGCCTTCAGAAAAGAGAAACATTTCCTCTACTCCTTACTGTCTACCCTTTCCCACCAATCTCCCTTTTTCTGCCTGCCTGTCCCTCCATACCCCATATGCTAATTTTTTTTTTTATTTCAGGAGCAAGGGAGGGGCTTACTTATTTACAGCTGAGCTCTTCTCTTGTGCTTAAGAAAGTCCTACTATAAGGTTTTCCTTTCCTAATAAAATCCAGGTTCTGAATCTGGCAGTGATTTAGAGGAGATCTCAGGGGTCATGTAGTCCAACTTTTTCATTTTATAGGTGAGGAAAATGAGGAACCAAAAAGGTTAAGATCCCATAGGTAGGAAATAGTAGAGGCAGAATCTGAACCCAGATCCTTCAGAATAAGCCTTCTTTATACTGGACCTCTCTTTCCCTGTACCACATGGCCTTAAATACCCCTAAATTATAAACCCTTTGCATTAATCAAATTAGAAATTCTTTTTTGGGGGAGTGGGGTAGCAAGTGGAGTTAAATGACTAAGTACTTACTCAAAATCACATATATAGGAAGTGTCTTAGACTGGATTTGAACTCAGGTCCTTCTGACTCCAGATCTGGTGCTCTATCCACAGTGTCATCGAACTGCCCCCAAATCATAATCTTTTGAAAAAAATAGTGGCACTACATGGCCTTATCACTAAGCAGCCAACCCACAAAATACTCATACTACATGGATTGCTTAGGATTGTTTCCTGGCTGTTAGTTTCCCCAGTATCACTATTTACAAAGTAGCAAAAAAAGTAACAATAACAATAATTTAGTTACTAGACAAACCAAAGCAAAATTTCCTTTCCCCAAGGTCGGAACAGGTTTCACTAAGCATTTCCATTTCAGGACCAAGTAGCTGCCCTTTGATTACTTCCAATGGACTCCTCTGAAAGTTCTTTACATTGCTTGCAGCTAAATCAAGCTCAGGAAAGAGAAATTCTCTCTCACCTTTGGTAAATAAAAAAGAAAGAAAAAAAATCAATAAAATAATTTCCAATCTGCTCCTTATGACTCAATGCCCCACTGATCTGAATGAGTCAGGAACAAATACATCAGCTCAGCGAAGAAATAGCTTTCAGAAATAAGATTTGATCTAGTTGGCTGAACAATCATTATGCTCAAAATTCTCTATACCATATTTGCCAGTCAGTTGAGCTACTACAGGAGCAGTGTTTCTCCTTCCAACTTGCACTGGTTTTCCAGAAAACATTTATAATCACTTTGAAGACAGGCAAATCATCTCAGGGAAATGCTGAACTCAGACCAATGAAAGGCAACAGCTCTTTGGATGTAATAAAAATAATAGAACCACACTAGGCACACATAGAAACTGTGATGCAGAATTCGAATTGAAAAGAGAGACGGGCCCTTAGAGGTTATACAGTCCATCAGCTCACCCACTGTAGGCATCTCCTTTATAGTTCTTTTTGAAAGGTGGTTATCAGCCTCTGAGAGAAAACCTCCAAGCACTGGGAACCCATTCCATTTTTGGTTTGTTCTAAATTATCTGAGCATCTCAATCAGAAAGAACATATTCTTTCTCCTGAAAATTAGAATCCAAGGAGGTATACCTGTGTGTGTGTGTGTATGTGTGTGTGTGTCTGTGTGTGCGTTTTTTTAAAATGTCTTGCTTTTATCCTTAAATTGTATACTTTTATTTCCTGTTGCTCCCTTTGCTTGGAGAAACAATGACAACAGTGATGATGATGATGATGACGATGATGATGATGATAATTTAATAAAAATAGTTGACATGTGTATGTCCTTTTGATAAATGTTATAGCACAGTACATAGAGATGTGGTTTCAGTGTCTGTAAGACCTTGAGTTCAAAGTCCCATCCCTGACACCTACTGGCTTTATGATTTTAGATATGTCACAACTCCTTAGTGTCCTACACAGATCTTCAAGACTAAAATGCAGAACAGGAGCTGATTTATCTTCATAAGGAAATTTTTCTCCCTAAATGCTCCCTGGACTAATTAAGTTAATCACCCAATTTTGAAAATGTGTGTGTGTGTCTATATTCATCTACCTATTTATCATTTTTTTGTGTTGTTATTCAGTAGTTTCAGACATTTCTGACTCTTAGTAACCCCATTTGGGGTTTTCTTAGCAGAGATACTGAAGTCATTTGACATGTCCTTTTCCAGCTCATTTTATAGATAAGGAAACTGAGACAAAACAGGCTTAAATGACTTCCTCAGCTAGTACATGTCTGAGGCTAGATTTGAACTCAGGAAAATGAGTCTACCTGACTTCAGGCCCAGCACTCTATCCACTGTGCCATCTAGCTGACCCTTTAAATTCTATAAAGCAAAAAATTCACAGTTTTGATGAGATTTACTATTCTTTGCTATTAAAAGCATAGAATAGGCTATTAGTAATTCTTGGAGATCCTTTGATGAAGGTTGCTCAGACCCACATATTGACAACCTCATTACAACAGCCTCTCTGTGTCTAGTAAAAAACATTGGTTTCCTTTCCCCAAGGATCAGCTAACTATCAGCTTCATAGCACAGACAGATAGCATGAGAGCATCGGGGCGCATCGGATGGCTCACAGCTCTGAGTCAAGCACCCAGTGTCTGTTGATGGTGATAATGATGGCAGTAATCAGCATCCCCTATAAACTCAGAACAAAAAGGAAATGAAAATAAATCAAACTAATCCAAAAAGAGGGGGAGAGGGGAGGTCTAGAGATGTATTATGATTTTTCTGTACTGCTGACACTCATTTCGATCCTTTGTGTTTGTCAAAAGCTCTGTGAGACAGCAGTCTAGAGAATGATGCTGAAGGCAGTATTGTATTTGGAAAGAGGAGACCTGGACCTTAAGCTCTGACTTTTCTTCTTGACTGTCTGTGGGAGCTCAAGCAAATGACTTCTTTTTTGTGGCCTCCATTTTGTCACCTGTGAAATGAGACAGTTGGAGGAAAGAATCTCTAAACTCCTGCTGGCAATAACATCCTATGAATCTAGGAAGTATAAGCATTACTTTGAGTGAAATTAGCCTGCATGATTTTTATCAGCCTTTTGGGAAGGGAAGCCAGTCATAGCAGCTGGTAAGCATCATGTCTTCCTGCCATTCCACAGCCCACATCCCTGACCCACTCTCACACATCTCAGTCCCCTGCCTAAAAGAATAATCATACTAATGGATAGTATTTATGTGGCCCTTTAAATGTGTTATTTCAACTGAATCTCAAAATAATTCTGGGAAGGGGCTATTATTATCCATATTTCAAAGATAAGAAAACTGAAGCAAAGTTAAGTAAATTCCACACAGCTAGTAAGAGTCTGAGAAAGGATTCAAACTCACGTCTTCTTAACTCCCTATCTCCACCTCCAATCGGTAACATTGAGCTGCTTCACTGTCTGAAAGAATGAGTGTAATCTTGACAATCTTCTTAAGCTCATCAGTTGGGTGACAAGCATGAAGCACTTACTAAGTTCCAGGAACTGCCAAGAACATAAAGGAGGAAAAAGGTCCCTATTCTCAAGGAACTCACATTCTAACAGTTCTGACTTTATGAAGTTATTGACCAGGCAGCCACAAATCAAACAACCATAGCAAGTCTCTGAATCATTGTGGCCACCAGCAAGCAAGGTAACATCAAATAAAGCAAAACATAAAGTGTGCTTTTTTGTTGTTCAGTCTTGTGGAACTTTTCATATGTTGGACATTTGGGGTTTTCTTGGTGGAGATACAGGAGTGGTTTGCCATTTCCTTCTCCAGCTCATTTTAGAGTCAAGGAAACTGAGGCTAAATTAGAACTCAGAAAGAGAAATCTTCCTGACTTCAGGAACAGTGCTCTATCCACTATACTATGCACTTGCTTTACCAAACAGCAACATGAGAGAAACAGATCAAATCCCAGACTTTTTGCAGAGAAAAAACATGGCTTGATGGAAAAAAATAAAGTCTGGTCCCTTTGTATTGATTATCTTACCCCAAGAATCCTAGCATATTAGAACAGGAAGACACTTTAGGGACTCCTGGATCTCTAGATTCTGTTATGCTGATAGTAAGAGGTAACTCAGAAAGGTCTATTGATATACCTAAAAATTCATTGCTAATCAGGGTGTACTGGACCCAGGTTGGAGAGGTTAGTGAGAACTAATTGTTAAATTTTCACTATGGGAGATATGGGAGGATATGGGAGGATAATACCCTAGAAATCAGTAACTGCTACCAATTGTGGCTTGATTTATTGCTTGGTTCCTTGAACAAAGTCAGTATTCAATAAATTCAATAAATGTTGAATTGAATTGAGGAGAATAGCTGACAAAAAGAAATAGAGAAGAGGCAGAGAGGCATGCTGAAGTGGAAGTTTACAATTAGATAGGAGAAAAGACAGAAAGGCTGAATTAAGCATTGGAAATGGGGATAGACAGGGTGGGGTGTGAGACCAAGAAATATGTTTTAGAGCGAGTCACCCCACACAGTTTAAATCCTGATCTCTTCTAGTAGCTTCTCAAATATAAGAGCGAATGAAGCAAGAACAAACAATACGATCAACTATTATTATCAATAGTTTATTTACAGAAATTTATAGTAAATCTGTTACCATAATGAAAGAGTCAAAAATAAAGGAGCCTAGAAACTACCTCTGCCAACAGCAAAAACTTGATCTCTATGCCTAGCAAAGAGATATGGACAACATCAGTTAGAATAGAAAATCAATCCTGGTCCTGATACAATTTGGAGGGCATTGATATAAACTGATACCAAATGTTTTGGGGGGGAGAATCAAAGATGCTTATACCTTGTTCCCCCAAACACATGGTGCTTGAAGAAATATCAATAAGTACCAACAGATATATCTATTTCTCTCACACCTACAAAATTTTTATGAGAAAATTTACATTCATATTGAGGCCATCTTAATTTAAAGTATGAGAAGGAAATATACAGGCTTTAATAAAGAATACTATACACAGACTACATATCTTTAGAATCACAAAATTGAGTGAAAAGTGTAAAGAATACAAAATCCAACTGCGCTTTATAAAAAGGTGTATTTGATTTGATGGAATAAAATGCTTTCTTAAAAGCTTATCTCCAGTGAGATGTCTCTTGTATTTCTTCATTTAGTTACAACAGAAAGCCAGGTACTTCTAGACTGAAGCCACAGGGGCTCCAGACATTTACCAGTCCCTGACTATTTGTCTGCCCTGAAGGTTTTCCTAGCTCTCTATCCTGGGTTTTACCAGCCTTCTCAACAGAGAAGCTTCTCTGTATTTTAATTCCATTCCCGCCTCGGGTTCCTGAAGAACAATTCTATTTTGGGTTATAGCCTAAGGAAGAAGTTCTTAACTTGAAGCCTGTGAACTCGCTTTTTTGTTTGTTTTAAAAATTTTGATAAATGTATTTAAACAAAATTTGTTTCTTTTGTAATTCCATATATTTTATTTTATACTTTTAATTTTTTTTTCCTGAAAAGGGTCCATGGGTTTCATTAGATTGCCAGAGGAGTCCATGATTCAAAAAAGGGTTAACTCTCCCACTCCACCCAAGGTCCTCTCCAGTAAAGGGGCAGAGGGTAAAAAAAAAAAGTTACCCAGGGTAAGGGAAAAAAATCCATCAGGTATGAAACAGGTAGTTTTATTCCCCGACAAAAAGGATGCCAAACAACAAAGAATCATAGAATGATTACAATCAATTGAGAGGATAATATACAAGATTCACTGGACTATTCATAAAGAATTTCTTCTAATTAGTTTTTTACATTTCACCTCCATTGAATACAGCCCAATCCAATTCTTTCTCCCTCTTCTTTTTCTTCCCTTCTCCCTCTCCTCTACTCCACGTACTTTAATAGTTGCTATCCTGCTGCCTGGGTACCTTGAAAAAAAGAAGATGCCAGCTGCCTTTTAAGATCTCATGAGACCTTTTACCAAAGCAAAAAAGACACAAACAACAGGCAGCTCCATCACAGACACAGACTTGCCTCGGAGTCCATTAGATTAGTACTTGATGTTGGGTGGGAAAAAGGCCACCCCTGCAGCCATCCAACCTTCCACAGTTCAGAGAGTCATCTTGACACTACAAGCTAAGAAGAAGTAAAGGTCTCAGAAGGAGGGATTGCCCCCTTTAAAGTAACAATAGAGTTCTAGTTCAATACCCTATGAAAAGACTTTTCCTCCCCACACAGTAGGAACCCCTTAATTATCGTTACCAATAGGAAGCAATCAAAGAATATTTTAATATTCTCTGATGCTGAGAGTGGGGAGAGGATCCTCTATACAAATAATTATAAGCTCATCACAAATCTTTATGCCCTTGACTGAAATGCTTACTGAATATTCTATAAAAGGCAAGAAACAAGCATTTATTAAGCACCTACCAGGTGCCAGGCATTTTGCTAAGCATTGTATTAATATTATTTCATTTGATCCTCACAATGACACTGGGAAGTAGGTGCTATTATTATCTCTCTTTTATAATTGAAGAGACTGAGGCAGACAAAGATTAAGTCATTTACTCAATTATATAGCTAACAAGTGTCTAAGACCAAATTTGAATTCAGGTTTTCTTGGTTTTCTTGATTCAAGAAATCTCAGGATTTCTTGACTCTATCTACTGTACCTATTATCTGGATAGAGGAGGCAAGGGATACTATATTCAGATCAAACAAAATTCCTTTATAGAAGCAATAACAGAGATAACTTCATTTGATACCCTTCTAAATATAGAAAAAATGGAGATATTTATGCTGGCCAAAAGTGTTTGCCATTGTCATGGAGGATACTCATAGAATAATAGACGAGAGATTCCTCTTAAGTAATAAGATTTTCCACATGATCCTATTATTGAATGACATTATGCAAATTGCATCAAGACTAGATCTTACTTCTTCACCCCCACTATAGTACACATTATTACTCAAAAGAATTCAATCAAGCTAGACACATAGGAAAAAACAAGTGGATGAAGATGGTCTACACTAAGATATACAGTTGGATCATTGGGGATTGGTTTATCTGTATATAATATCTTGAACTATATAGATAGACAATACCTCTCTGGGGCTAACATTAAATATGATTACTATACTGAAGTTAGGAAATTGGGCAGTATTTTAATGAACTCAACTATTTGTCTGAAACAGAAACCCAATTTTAAAACAGCAGTATTCTCCCAGAAATATCATAAACCTATGAATCATACCACAGTCTCCAGAGAATATTAATAAACTTCAAAGAAAAACAAAGAGGTTTATGGAGGACAAGCATAGGCTACAAGAATTGTATCCAAGAATAAAGAACATCATCAAAGAAAGATAAAGGAGATAGGTGGGTGAGTCATGTAGCAAGAATGAAAAGTAACTCATGGGTTGAGCACAGCATCAGTACCCATAAGTCCAGAGGCCTATAAGAAGAAGGTCAAACAAATGGAGTTCCCTTGGGTAGGATTTACAACTTGTACAGTATGTAAAGGTATGGATAGATGGACTGTACTCTGTACTATGGGAGGGAATAATAAATAGCATCTTAATTTTGTTAGTACTTTACAAATATTATTTCATTTGATCTTGACAACAACCTTGGAAGAGCCATTATCCCTATTTTATGGATGAGGAAATTTAAAGCAGATAGAGATTTAAGGAACTTTCCCAGGTTCATACAGCTAATAAATATCTGAATGTGAATTCACTTAATCTGTCCTATATGCTTTGTTACTATAGACATACCCATATTGATGAGCTTATTGATTCTTTGAAGTCTTGAGATCTAAGGTCCATAAAGCTCTCATAAACATCCCGGGAGGAAGACAATGAAAATATCATTCTTTCCCTGGTTCAGAAAAAGGATTTAAAGGACATGGGAATTTGACTTGATCAAGATCACACAGCTTGTAAGCCTCAGACTCAGATTTGGGCTTATCTTCTGACTCCGAATCCAATCTTCTTTCTACTACATCATTTTTACTTCCCAGTGGGTACAACATACACACAGATTTTATTGGGAGACACCACAGTCATTGTTAGTAGCCCTTTTTCATAATCTACTATCTACATCCTTATCCCCACCTCTTTTCCCTTGTCTTCTATTCCTTCTCTATCCTTCCTATCTCTTCCCCCAATGCCCTTGTTTTCCTTCTCCCATTTAACCTGCTTTTGAGATCACAAGTATTTTTTTTTATCTCACTAGGGAAAGTCATATCTTGAGATATTATTCAGAAAAATATATCTCAGAAAAATCTCCTTAGATTTCCAGTTCCCAGTGCTTACTCATGCCAGCTCACTTGGCAGCATCAGCTCAATCACAGGTAATGGGTATAGGGGAATAAAGTGACCTTTTCCCCAATATCTTGGCCAAATGCAAATGATCAGGCTGAATGCCAAATCTCAAGATGGACTGATCAGACCTGCTGGAACAGCTAAACGGTGAGAGATGGTCAGTGAGGTGGGCAAATTAGGAAAATGAGAAGGAGTAAAGAACTGAGAACAAGAGAACTCAGGTTGAGAAGAATCTCAATTTAAATACATGTATTTTGGAACACTGGAATGGAAAATAAGAGGACCTGGATAATAGCCATAATTATTTGGTAATGTTGGATAAATTAATTTTATGATTCTGTGACAAAGATAACTCTCAAGGTCCTATTAAACAGCCCTGTGTCCCTTTATTTAGACCAATATGTAAATGAATGAGCAAATATTTGTGAAGAGAAACAAATTTTTCTTTATCTCATCTTTAGCCCTCCAATGGTGCAAATCAAATCTATCCACACTTTCTCTTCTCTTGTCCATATTCTTCCATAAAGGCTCCATAGAAATACCTATAGTCTGGGTGCAAAGCTCTAGATCTCTTGAAATCATGTGTACACAAGAGCACCATATGGATTTTCAACTGATGATTCATTGTTAAATGACTGTCCCATTCACCTTTCCAATCTCATATATCTTTTATGATTTACTTTGGGCCTCCCACATCAATTTTAAATTTCTTTGATTGACTTTTGAGACTCAAGAAAAATATGGGAATAAGAATTAATGGTCTTTGTATTCATGAAACAATGGAAACAGTGCCCTAATTGGAATGGAGAATTGGGCATGGAGGGCTGGGGGAATAAGGTTAGACAGGTAGAATAGGGCCATGATAAGCATGACCTCAAAAATCAAGCAAAGATATTTAAATCTGATGTGAAAGGCAATTGTTCTTAATGTCAGAGCTATACTATGTCTTGTTCAAAAGAGAATGACATGATGAAAACAGTTTTGAAAAACAGTGGTCTGCCACTGGTATGCTGAATAAATAGAATACAAGATGGACAGGTCAAGAAGGCCAGGTAGGGAACTATTTAAGGAATTCTATAATATAATGAAGGTCTAGACTAGAGTCCTGAAGTGAAGAGATAAGAAGGTCTAGAAAAAAAATGGACCTATAATTTGATTAGTAAGAAACATTTCTAAGGGGAAAACAATCATATATATTAATGGCTGAATGAACAAAAGTTCAGTAGTGTAGGTATCACACAAAAGTGGATCACAGATCTTTGGGATTGCAAGTATTTTTATTTAAGATACTTTGACTTTAATAATGTAGTCAGAAATCCTACTCTATACTAATAGAACTTTAGTACAAAAAGCCCTGGGTTGGAAGTCCCAAGAGGTTAATTAGAAAATCATTCTCCAGGCCTCAAGTTCCTTATTTGAAAAGAACCATAAGATTACTTATCTGACCAAAGAATGAGTATCAGGATTAAAGTAGATAATGGAAAGAAGTAATATGTCTATAATGTTTTAGTATTTTCACAGTGTTTAGTATATATTTTCTCACTTGAAGGTTATAAGATATAATCAATATGAAAGTGTTTTTAAAATTACTCCAAGCACTATGCAACTGCAAAGCTGTGTAACTTATTTTTTATTAATTTGAGAGATTTAAAACACTTATATCCTCATACATAATCTCATTGACTTGGATATTTAGATTTTCTCTTCAATGACTCAGGTCTCAACCTATTCATGGCTCTTGTCCTTGTCCTTGAATAAGTTTGCTTTAATATCTGTGAAAATAAGTCTGTTAATTTGAAAGTATTATATACTTAGAGTGTTACAAAAATATTTTATTTGTTAATATAATATTTCTAAAGCATTATTAATTTTCTTTTAATTTTTAATTTATGGAATAAAGCAAGTATTTCCATGATATAGTACAACTTGCTATTCCTTTCAAATATATGAAAAAAAAATCATGTAAGTTTCTTTTTAAAACTTTTTTCCTTCCATTCTCCCTTCCCCTACTCTAGAGATAGCTACTATTTACATATGTGTACATGTGTGTTTCTCTGTATATATATTATATATATATATACACACACATACAAATACACATACATAAAATTGTTCTTTGTGTACTTCTATTTATCAGTTCTTTCTCTGAATGTAGATAACATCTTTCTTCATATGTCCTTTATAGTTATTTTGGATATTTATAATAGCCAAATAATGTATTCACTTAAAGTCATTCCTAAAATAATATTTGTTACTGTATACAATGTCCTCTTGGTTCTGCTCATTTTGCTCTTCATTATTTCATGTCTTTCTATGTTTGTTTTTCTAAAATCATTAAGTTTATCATTTTTATATGGCAGAGTAGTATTCCATCATAATTATATACCACAACTTGTTCAAACAATCTGCAACTGAGAGGCATCCCTACAATTTCCAGTTCTTTGCCACTACAAAGAAAGCTTCTATAAACATTTTAGGACATATAGGTTCTTTTCCTTTTCCCCTAATCATCTTTGGAAATAGAGACTGTAATGTTCTCTGTTGAAGTTTTCTTGGGGTCTCTGGGAGCAGCCTTCATTTCAGTTCAGTAATCACCACAAGAGTAGCCAGGGGTTAAAGTCCAAATCCTTTATTGTCTCCTTCAAAGTCCTATCTCCTTCACTTGGGGCTCGGTTTTCTGGAACCTTTCCAGAGTCTTGGTTTCTGGAGAAGTGAAGGAGGAGAGCCTGCCACCAAGGTGGTGTGAGATGGGATGAATCTGTCTGAGTCCAAGGGCTTGTGCTCCAGCCTTCAGCCTCCAGCCTTCTGTCTGCTTGTCTCTGAATCTCCCTGGCAAGGCTTCTAATTTATAGGTTCACACTGAGTACAAACAAATCATTATATCACTAGGAAACCATTATTTGTTGTAGAATTGAATCAATGCTAAACTAGATTTAATCATTGTCCCCTCAATTCCATTTAGTACCTTGTTTCAAGTTCTGGCCCATAACATAGATAACTATTGTCTCTATCAATTCCACTGACTTAGTACCTTGTAAGAATCCTTTGTTTCAAGTTCAGAGTTCTGGCCCATAATATTGTCAATTGTGGTATTTGTGAGCAAAGGATATTTTTAATTTTCAAAGCACTGTCATACCTATTACTCTTAATCATAAAAATAAAATTATTAATAAAATGCAAACAATCATCTCTTTTTTGAAGCAAAAAGAAAAGACAAAAAAGGCCCCCCAAAACAGAACAATCCATTTGGGCTATAATCCATAATTCTGGAGTATTGTGACTACATCATTTAAGAAAAGAGCATTTATTAAAGCAAGGAAAGAAAAATGATCACTCAGGGCCATCCCTCTTTCCTCAGTTACAGAAATCCTATTTCTTTCCTCTGTGATAAAGCCACTGTCACAGGGAATGGATCATCCCATAGAGCCAGCTGATCAGAAGTTCAAATTTGGCCAACTGCCCCTGTTGTGTAAAAGGGAGATAGATGCTCTGGAGGCCACGCTTAAGTTTAGGGAAATCACACATTTTCTGTTAATTTATATTAAATTTCTCTTAAAATTCCTTGTTCATTAGAAAAGAATAATTTCCTCTTCTGCCCTAATACTTTAATGCTTCATTCTGGTGGAGGTGACCCTGGTTGGAGTTTGGACTCTGCCAGTTTCTACTCAAAGCTGGGAGGGCAACGTGGTGCAATGGGAGAGCTAGGGGATCTGGATTCTAATCCTTCCTCTGCCACTTACCACCTAGATGTCATTAGGCAAGTTCCTGGGACTTGGTTTATTCAAAGAGGTCATTGGACCAGATGACTGGGGTCCCTTCCTACTCTAAAATCCATAATCCTCTGACAGATTTCCAGGATAGTGCCAGTGATGGACTTTATGCCTTTGACAAAGATCAAGTTGAGATAAGTCCAAAAAGCCTCATCCTTAGGGTTTGAGCCAACAGGGTACCCTTTTAAAGCCACAACACCTCACCCTCCATTGAGTCAATAAAAGTGGTGTAGTCTGCAACAAGGGATAAAAGGTATACACCAAGGAAATCAAGGATACTTGAAGAATTCAAGTAACTGCTATTTCTTGTATATCACTTTAAGGTTTGCAAAATGCTTTGTCTACAATTTAATACAAGGAGGGTATGCATTATTATCACCAACTCAAAAATGACGAAATGGAGGGGAAAACAGCTAGGTGGTGCCACAATGAACATTAGTGCTAAGGCTAGGAGTCAGAAAGTTTTAAATCTGATCTCAGACTCTTACTTGTAGCATGATCTTGGGCAAATTATTTAACTTCTGCCTACCTCAGTTTTCTCATCTGTAAAATGGGGATTATAATATTTACCTCCTTTTTACGAGGATCAAATGAGATAATAATTGTGAAATTCTTAGCAAAATACCTAGCATATGGTAAATGCTATATAAAAGTTTTTTTTATTATTGTTGTTAACATTATCATTGCTATCTTTCTTATTTAGGCAGCTAAGTGGCACGATGGATCGAACACTGACCTGGAATCAGAAAGACCTAAGTTCAAATCTGCTCTTGGACCTTACTAGTTGTATGACCCTGGGAAGTAATTTAACTTCTATCTGCCTCAGTTTCCTCAACTGTAAAGCAGGATGGCACCCATAAAATTGAAGGATCAAATGAGAGAAGATTCTATGACTTGTCTAAGGTCATACACCAAGATAGGAGCAGATGTCAGCTTCCAGTTCAAATCTCCTAAATGTTAAGGTCCTCCTTCTCTCTCTCTCTTTCTCTCTCTCTCTCTCTCTCTCTCTCTCTCTCTCTCTCTCTCTCTCTCTCTCTCTTCCTTTCTTGTGAGGCAATTGGAATTAAGTGACCCCTAAATCTGATAATACTCAACTCTTCTCTATCCCCAGGGCTGGTCAAAGCTGGATTGTCTTTCAGGGTCCTTGGGATTTGATTCTAGCTCCTTGACCTCCTCACAGTTAATGCCATATGTGCAGAGTAAAAACAGCAAAATAGCCATGGAAGAAACTCTGAACTGCAAGGCATTAAAAGAACTGGATTTGAGGTGTGGTTCCACTACTAAATATATACAAATAATCTGGTGGATGATAAGAGATACTATAATGCAGAATATTTATTATATACTAAGTGCATTAGAGAATAGTATTGGAGAAAAAACATTGGTTTTGGAGTACAACATCTTGGCTCAAATCCAATCTATATCACTAACTACCTATATGTCCTTGGGCAAATCATTTAACTTGGATGAGCCTCAGTTTTCTCATCTGTAAAATGGAAGACTTAGATTAGGTGACCACTTCTACCTTTGATACTGATTTTATAATCCCATGAAAATAATATCATGTCTGAGCAAGATGTTTAATCTCTCTGAATTATTTTTCTCAAATTTAAAATCAGGATAATAAATAACTGTCCTCCCTCCAAATGGGATAATGTTCTTATACTGAGGAAGTATTAACAAACTATACTAATATAAGCTAGTATTATTAGGCAACTGAGTGGTCTGGAGGAAGAGCACTGTACCATAATTCTTTCATTTACTCATTTATTCATTCATTCAACAAATATTTATTGAATGATATAAAGATTTTTTTAAACTGATGAGGCAAAATTGACATGCGCATAAGTAGGTGAACAATTCATACAATCAAAACAAAGAAAAATAACTGGGAAAGCTCTGAGAACTATGATCAATAAGAGGACCATCCCTGATTCCAAAGAATGAGTCTGAAACATCTACTTATTGAAGTATATAGATAGTAGAAATTGTTTACTTATTGACAGATTTAGAATACAGACTGAGATGTGTATTTTTATATATAACCAATGAGGGAGTTTATTTTGCTTTACTATGAATATTTGTTCAAGGAATTTGTTTTTCTTTTCTCTTTTTTTTCCAGTGGGAGGTGAAAGGGAGAGAAAAGAGATTTTTAAAAATAGGAAAGTGGGGGTACTACTGATATGGAATGTTACATGAACTTTCACATGAGTTCACTGTACTCTTAGTTTTATTTCATTCTTTTATTTTGTTACAATAGACCACTAAAGGAGTAGGGTTGATGTGTAAAATTAGAAATGGAAAAAACAAAGCACATAAATAAAGTTTTTTTTAAAAAGAAGTTATTATAGCCTGGCCTACAAATTTTTGCCCCCCCCCTGCAGCATAATAGTACATAGTACTATTATTAGTATGACTCTCCTCTTTCCTTTAGTTGTTTCAATTCTCAAAAATGCCTCCACCAGTTCTCTACACTTCTCTGAGTCTGTCTACCTACTCGATATTCAGGAAGAAATTCAGAGAGATGAATGGGGAGAAAATGGGATGTAAGTCTCAAAGTTGTTCTGTTGTTTGTCCTTCATGCTTTAAGAGAACCAGTGACATCACAGAGTGATATCTTGACTTGTACCTGCACTGGATTTAAGTGAGGCAGAGTTGTACAAATTCATCAATATCATTCTCTCTTCCAAAAGTCAGCTGGACAAAAAAATACAAAAATCAAGATAACTTTCAGTGGCCTCCGATGCAATCAATAACTTTTGCATCTTTAATGTTTCATCAAGTTCTAAGCATCCTATATCACCTGCTTCTATCATTTTCAAGGCCATTGGAACAAATTGTTCTTACCTGCCCATTCTATAAGGGGAAATCTTCACATATTTTCCCCCCTAACTCACCAGCAATTTCAGTCCCATTACTTACCCTTAATCTGGTTTAGCCTATCTATCAACATAATTTTATTGGGGTGTGGCAACTATGCATGCTACAGCTTTTTTGAGTCACAAGTGAGAGTTGAGGGAAAGGTAGACATCAATTGTGGATGAGCAGCCCTTAAAAGGGCTTAGCAAGTCTTCAGATGAGAGATGTCAGCCCTCCCTGAACATTTCATATACACCAAAGTCTAAAGAATGACATGGCAGTCACATTGTCTAATCACTGAAGAAGAGAAGACATAAACTGAAAAACTGAACAACTCTACAAAAATAGCAATACCCACTAGTGAATGGGAAGAACTGTTCATATTTACATAAGCCAGTTTAAAAGTAAGAAGAGAGACCCAGATCTAAGTTATAATAAGTTCCTGGGAAACATCTTGTATATGTGACTTGGAATTTGGGAAACTAGGACACAAAGAAAGTTCAGAAAAAAGGAACATTATGTTTTAAGCTATGAACACATACTTGCAAGAAAGGGACTTTAGGTTCTTTTTCCCTTAGAATTGTTGTAGAGCTGATGTCTGCAGGTATGAGTACAATCTTCTGGAAATTGAGAAGAACTACATGGAGAATAATAGCCATACAAGCACAGACTGCAATAACTGAAAGACATCTACAAGCAAAATCTAAAAGAAAAATGTATCTTAGACACAAACCTAACAAGAATTACTTAATTAAAGCAAGTATTAAAAAAGATTTAAAAGGGGGCAGTTAGGTGGTGCAGTGGATAGAGCACCAGCTCCTGAGTTCAAATCTAGTCTCAGACACTTAACACTTCCTAGCTGTGTGATCCTGGGCAAGTCACTTAACCCCCAATTGCCTCAGCAAAACAAACAAACAGACAAATAAATACAGATTTTACAAGCCAAATAAGAATGGTAGAGAAAAAATAAGAAAAAAATGAGAACCATGTGATAAAATATGAAAAGAGAATTGACAACTTATTTTATTAGAAAAAAAATCATAAAAAGAAAACTTTCTAAATCCAGTAAAATCTGAGAGCAAAGAAGAAACTAAAAGAATCTACCATCAACTCCTGAAAAAAATCCCAAAATGAAAACTCCAAAGAATATTAAAACCCAAACCTGGAGCTCCAAGGTCAAGGGGTAAAATACTGTGAGCAACTAGAGAAAAATAATTCAAGTACCATAGGAACACAATCAACATTACACAAGATTTAATAGCCTTTTCTGTAAAGGATCAGAGAGCTTGTATTTCAGAAGGCAAAGAATTAAGAATTATAGCCAAGAATCTTACAAGGGAAAAATAAATTTTTATGAAATGGAAAACTTTCAAGAAATCCTGATTAAGAAGCCAGAGCTGAGTAGAAAATTTGGCAATCACATATAAAATTCAAGAGAAGCATGAAAAAAAAAGTAAATTGGGGTGAGAAATAACCGAATGAACAAGAGTTTATATTCTAATATAAAGAAATGATATATGTAACCCCTCAGAACTTTATTTCCAAGGATCTTTGAGGGAGTTTAATTTGACAGAGGCTTTGGGTATGATTCTGTTATGTTTAGATGTTCCCCAAAGAATGGATTTGTGGGGAAAAGAAAAATAATAACAGAAGGAAAAGCAATTTTAAAAAGGGAAGGCTAGGGGAAAAAAAAGATCTCTTAACTGTTGGCAGCTGTACCCATCAAACTACTTTAAGTGCCCCATGGGGGAGAGATCCTTACTAATAGGTACTACAATTTTTAACTGGATATTTTTTCTTTTTGCTTAATAAATACAGTTACATGTAAAAACAATTTTTAATATTTATTTTAAAAATTTTGAGTTCCTGCTTCTATCTCTTCCTTCCTCTCACCTCCACCCATTGAGAAGGCAAGCAATTAGATATAGGTTATATATGTGTAGTCATGCAAAACATTTCCATAATAGATTGTGAAAGAAAATATCAACAAAAAACTCAATAAAAATAAAGAAAAAAGTTTTTAAGTATTCTTTAATCTGTATTCAGACACCATCAATTCTTTCTCTGGGTATGGATGGCATTTTTCATCATAACTGCTTCAGAGTTATCTGGATCATTGTATTGCTGAGAATAGCTAAGTCATTCACAGCTGATCATTTTACAATATTGTTGTTACTTTATACAGAGTATATTTCACCTTGCATCAGTTAATGGAAGCCTTTATTAGAGAACTTGCTTTAATTTTTTTCCTCACATTTACTATTGCTATGTTTATTCTATTCTCTCTCTCTCTCCTTTTACCCTGTCCCTCTTCAAAAGTCTTTTGCTTCTGACCACCTCTCCCTGACTCTGCCTCCCTTCTATTACCCTACTCCTTCTCTTAGTTATAATTTTAGCTCCTTTTGCTCTCCAGAATATCATATTCTAAGTCTTCTAATTCTTCAATATATAAACTGCTAGATCTCATGCTCTCCTGACTGTGGCTCCATAAAACTTGAATAATTTCTTTCTGGATGCTTATAATATTTTCTCCTTGACCTGGGAGTTTTGAAATTTAGCTATTTTCATTTTGGTATCTCCAGAGGTAAACAATGAATTCTTTCAATGGCTAATGACTAAAAATATAGTCTAGTTCTAGATTGTCAGGGCATGTTTCCTTGATCATTTTTTGAATGATGATGTCTAGTCTCTTTTTTTTTTATCATGGCTTTCAGATATTCCAATAATTTAAATCTATTTTCTAAGTTGTTTTTCCAATGAGATATTTCATGTTGTTTTCTATATTTTTTCATTCTTTTGATTTTGTTTTATTGCTTCTCAATTTTTCATTAAATTATTCTCTTCTATTTGCTCAATTCTATTTTTTAAGGAATTATTTTCTTCAGTGAGTTTCTGTACCTCCTTTTCCATTTAGCCAATTCTGCGTTTTAAGGAGTTTTTTTTTCCTTCAGAAATATTTGCATCTCTCTTTTCAATTAGCCAATTCTCTTTTTTAAGGCATTCTTCTTCTCATTGACTTTTTAATACCTCTTTTGCCATTTGGTCTTCTCTGTTTTGTAAGGTATTATTTTCTTCAAGTTGTGTGTGTGTGTGTGTGTGTCTCCTTTACAAGCTGACTTGTTTTTCATGATTTTCTCATGTTGCTGTCATTTCTCTTTCCAATTTTTCCTCTAACTCTCTTACTTGATTTTCAAAAACTTTTTTAAGCTCTTTTATGGCCCGAGAACAATTAAAATTTTTTCTTGGAGGCTTTGAATGTAGGTGCTTTGACTTTTTTATCTTCTGAGTGTGTGTTTTGATCTTCCTTCTTACCATAGCAACTTTCTATGATCAGAATTTTTTTCTGTTGTTTACTCATTTTCTCAGCCGTTAAGAATTTTTACTTTTTTCTAAAATAATTTTGCTTTCAGGATGGAGGGTATCCCAGCCTTCAAGGATTTTGTGAAGCTGTTTTCAGAAATACTTCTAGGGACCTATAAGTTTTCAGTTCTTCTAAAGTACCATGATCTAAGGAGAGGTGTTTATTACTCTCCTGGCCTGTGGTCTGTTCTGTGACTGACCAGAAGCACTTTTTTCTGCCTTGGAACTGTGAAGAAAGTTCCTGATCCATTGAATTCACAAGCTCTGATGTGCTAGTGCTCCTCTTCACCCTGGAATTGCCATCTAGAACTGCAATCTGGATTGGAATATGGGCAAAGCAACAGAACATTTCTCAATGCTAGCAAAAAGACCCCTATAACCTCTTCTGACCTGTTGTTTGGTCTCCTTACTGTTTATGGACTATTGTCACTGCTATTTCAGAGGCTCTAGTTTACTGCTCCTATGTTTACTGGGGCTGGGGCTCTAGCCTATGCTAGACTATGCTCCACTATTACCCAGGTGCAATAGAACTTTCTTGATGACCCTTTAAGTTGTCTTTGATATCTGTGGGCTAAAAGGTCTGGAAATTGCCACTGCTGCCTCTGATTCAGTAACTCAAAGGCCTGCTTCTGGTTTGATGGGGCCATGCTGGAGCAGCCTGTACTGGACTGTACTCTATTCTCAACTTGGTGCAATTGATCTTTCCTACTGACCTTCTAGGTTGTTTTGGGCTGGAAAATTGTTTTATTCTGTTATTTTCTGCGAGTTCTGATGCTCTAGAATTTGTTTAGAGACATTATTTAAAGGTGTTTAGAAGGATTTGGGAAGAACTCAGATGAGCCCCTGCTTTTGCTCCACCATCTTGGTTCTGTCTCTCCTAATTTTTTCTTCTTTGAAAAACAAATCATTTATCTATCTTGTACTACTCAGAAATTGTTTCTGAGAATTTAATTCATTCTAAGCTAAAAAAGGTTTAATGTGCTATTTGTATTTTAATAGAAAATTCTTTAAGACCAGAAATGGAATTAATCTTTTCAGATGGCAATAGAGAATGAGTACTGATAATTTAGGGACCTAACTTCTCAATCATACAGTAGTTATTTCTATTGATAATTAAATTAAATTCTATAAATATTTATTAAGCATTTACTTTGTTAAGAGCTGTTAATATAGGGACAAGAAGAAAACAAATTCTGCTCTCAAGATGCTTACATTCCTCTGAGATGATAGAAAATGTTCTAAAATAAGAAAATACGTGATAATTAAAAGAGGAAGAAAACATCAACAATTGTGAATAGTGGGGTAGAGGAGAATCAGAGGTTTCCAGGAGAAGAGGGCATTAATTTGAGCCTTGAATAAAGACAAAAATTACAAAAGACAGAGCTGAGGAGAAAATTCATTCCAGGAATGAGGGATTCCACAAAATTCAACAAGTATTTATTGGCTGAAATGTGTAAGTCACTGTGCTATGTCCTGGAATTATAAACAGAGAAACAAAATAGTACTTGTCTTCAAGGAATTCATATTCTACTTGGATTTTGCACAGTTTCTTCTACATACTCAGTTTTTAATAAATGACTTATTGGATGAGATTGGATTGGGTTGAGCTGGATTGGACAGTACAACATGTATACATATAAGATGATATAATGTAATTTCAATAGGGGGAGTTCTGATAATTGAAGTAACCAAGAATGCCTAGAATAGCAATGAGCTTCTGTGCTGTAATTTGAAGGAAGCCAGGGATTTTCTGAGTGGAAAGAAGGAGTGAATACATATTAGAGGCATGTAGAAGATAACAGTGAGTTCTGGGAAAAGCTATTTGTCCAGTTTGGCTGGAATATAGACTGAATAAAAGGAAATAATGTGAAATGAAAAGGTTCAGTCCCTATTCCTGTCCTTAGAAATGGGAATTATTAGTTGTAACCAGATTGTGGAGGGCCATAAAGATGAAAATGAGTGGTTTTATTTTATTCTAGGAGCAATAGGGAATTACTGAAGGTTTTTGTTGTTGTTTGTTTGTTTTTCACCAGGGAAATTACATAGTGAGTCCTAAGAGTTTTTATGATGTACCTAAGGATATTAGAACCTACTCTGCAAACCTATATTCTTTTTTTTTTTTTTAATTATAGTAACTTTTTATTGACAGAATCCATGCCAGGGTAATTTTTTTATAGCATTATCCCTTGCACTCACTTCTGTTCCAACTTTTCCCCTCCCTCCCTTCATCCCCTCCCCCAGATAGCAAGAAGTCCTATACAAGTTAAATATGTCACAGTATATCCTAGATACAATGTATGTGTGCAGATCCAAACAGTTGTCTTGTTGCACAGGGAGAACTGGATTCAGAAGGTAAAAATAACCCGGGAAGAAAAACAAAAATGCAAACACTTTACATTCATTTCCCAGTGTTCTTTCTTTGGGTGTAGCTGCTTCTGTCCATCATTGATCAATTGAAACTGAATTAGGTCTCTTTGTCAAAGAAATCCACTTCCATCAGATTACATCTTCATACAGTATCGTTGTTGACGTATATAATGATCTCTTGGTTCTGCTCATTTCACTTAGCATCAGTTCATGTAAATCTCTCCAAGCCTCTCTGTATTCATCCTGCTGGTCATTTCTTACAGAACAATAATATTCCATAACATTCATATACCACAATTTACCCAACCATTCTCCAATTGATGGGCATCCATTCATTTTCCAGTTTCTAGCCACTACAAACAGGGCTGCCACAAACATTTTGGCACATACAGGTCCCTTTCCCTTCTTTAGTATCTCCTTGGGGTATAAGCCCAGTAGAAACACTGCTGGATCAAAGGGTATGCACAGTTTGATAACTTTTGGGGCATAATTCCAGATTGCTCTCCAGAATGGTTGGATTCGTTCACAACTCCACCAACAATGTATCAGTGTCCCAGTTTTCCCGCATCCCCTCCAACAATCATCATTATTTTTTCCTGTCATCTTAGCCAATCTGACAGGTGTGTAGTGGTATCTCAGAGTTGTCTTAATTTGCATTTCTCTGATTAATAATGATTTGGAACACTCTTTCATATGAGTGGTAATAATTTCAATTTCATCATCTGAAAATTGTCTGTTCATATCCTTTGACCATTTGTCAATTGGAGAATGGCTTGGTTTCTTATAAATTAGAGTCAGTTCTCTATATATTTTGGAAATGAGGCCTTTATCAGAACCTTTAACTGTGAAGATGTTTTCCCAGTTTGTTGCTTCCCTTCTAATCTTGTTTGCATTAGTTTTGTTTGTACAGAAGCTTTTTAATTTGATGTAATCAAAATTTTCTATTTTGTGATCAATAATGGTCTCTAGTTCGTCTTTAGTCACAAATTTCTTCCTCCTCCACAAGTCAGAGATAAACTATCCTATGTTCCTCCAATTTGTTTATAATCTCGTTCTTTATGTCTAAATCATGGATCCATTTTTATCTTATCTTGGTATACGGTGTTAAGTGTGGGTCCATGCCTAATTTCTGCCATACTAATTTCCAGTTATCCCAGCAGTTTTTGTCAAATAATGAATTCTTATCCCAAAAGTTAGGATCTTTGGGTTTGTCAAACACTAAATTGCTATAGTTGACTATTCTGTCTTGTGAACCTAACCTGTTCCACTGATCAACTAATCTATTTCTTAGCTAATACCAAATGGCAAACCTATATTCTTACTAATTGTTTGGGGACACTGAAGATTTAAATGACTTGTTAGAGGTGGTACAGCTAGCTTATGTCAGAGGAGAGACTTCCTCTCAAGTTTTCTTAACTCTAAGGTGAGCACTGCACCATATATTCTAAAATATTTTCCTATCCCATAGCAAATATTTTAGCATATGTGTGGAATTCAGATTAGTTTCCAGCCTATACTGGAAAAAGACAAAAGGACAAATTTCCCTTGATGGTCCCACTGGGACCCATGATCATATGTTTGTAGAGTATAGTGAAAATACACAAGAAGGAGGCTCAGGATGACCGGGTTCCAAGCTTGCCGCTACCATTTAATAGTTGTAAGACCTTAGAAAGGTCTACTTAACATCTCTGTGTTTAATATGCTGTCTGAAGAACCTGGGAAATCACTTGTGAGGCTATATAATAATAATGCAGATAAATGATGACGGTAGTGTGAACTGCAACAGGAATGTGGAAATGGTAAGAAGGGGAAAACTTTCAGAAATGTCCCAGGATTTAGTTCAATCTTGTACACTTACATGCTTGTCCATGTTCCCCAAACCTCACACTCTATCCTAGTTTCTCTCAGCATGTTTGCTCTCCCATTGGGATGCCAGTTATTGGTGGACAAACAAATCAATCTACATATTTTACTGAGTACCACTCTGTGTTCAGTACTGTGCTAGGCACTGGATAAGGTTTAACATCCCCATTTTGTGTTCTCAGGAGACATAATTTTAAAATCAACAATAAAATAAATAACCTGTAGATCAAAATCAGTCTAATTCAATTCAGCAAATATTTGTTAACTGTTTACTAAATAAAATACATCATGCTAGACAAAGGAGTTATCAAGATGAGGAAATAGTATAGTTCCTGCCCTCCAAGAGTTTACAATCTAACAGATTGTGAAACAAAAGCTTCCTTCCCTTTCCTCCCTTTTTCAGTTCCAAATATTTTACATGTATATTTTAAGTTGTGAAGACGGAGTTAGAACACTGGATACCTTAGAATCAGCCAGAGTCAGGATAACCAAAAGTCCTTGGTCTTTAGAGATAGAAGTGAATTGGATGGATGCAGGATCTCCATGACCTCCCTTCTCCTCATCTACCACCAAAGTGACTCTGATTTGTCTTACTCCACCCCCTAATCCCTCCTACATTCCCTGTATGCACCAAAAGATAGAGCCAGCACAGAATAGTGGGAAGGGCCATATGCTAATAGAGTATTGTCTAATTGGTAATTAGCCTTAAGTGCTCCGGTTGTTTGATTCCAGTGCATCAACTCAGATTTTCAGCCCTTTACATTAAATGAATTTGATTTTATTACTCTGAGTCCACCTCAATGGTAACTGGTAGTATCTGAGACAATATGCACATAAAAGCAATTTTGGATTGTCTGAAGAAAAGGTTTATAACTTTTTTAGGGAGTTCCCTTGTCCATCTGGTGGACAAAATTTTTTGTCAAAATTTTTAAAAATAGTATTGAAACCTCAATTTTATTGACAAATACTTAGCAAAATATCCTTTAAAATACATATTTGGACCTTCAGGGATCTATGGGTCCCAGATACAGAACACCTTGTCTAAAATAATCAGGATGAAAGGGATCATGGAATATGTTAAACAGATGATTTTTTAAAATCAATTTCATTTGGTCTTGAATTTCCCAGTACTCATTCTTTTTGTTGTGGACTTATGTTAAGGATATTTCAGTATGGCAGAGTAAAGGCTAAAAAAATTCTTAATTCCAAGAGTGACATCTAGTGAATAAAGAGAATAATAGTATTCAAGCTTTTTCATTTCTGAATACAGAATGGTAGCTAATTCTCCATAAGGAAGGATATGAATTAGCTTTCTCATAGCTACCCAGCCAGAGTCTAGATTTGTTGTGGAATAGGCATCAACCATGTCTATATATAATAGCAAAGCCTGCACTGGAAAAAGGCAAAAGGATAAATTCTTTTTGATGGTCTCACTGGGATCCATGACCAGATGTCTGTAAAGTACAGTGGACAGTCCACAAGGAGGAGGCTTCGGATGACCTTGGTTCCAATTCTGCCTCTACCATTTAATAGTTGTAAAATACTGGAAAAGTCTACTTAGTATTTCCTGTGCCTTGATTTCTAAGGTTCAGTTCTAAATTCCTGATCTTATGAACATATGTCCTATTGCTCAAGTAATACCATTTTCCCTCCATTGGTTCAAATAATTAAGAGTTGAACATATTTGTAATTATTTTGTGAAAAATTACCTCTCAATATTGATTATATCTTACTATGTAACAAAAATCAAGCCTAAGTATATTGTATAGCTAACTGCAGAGAGAAGGCACAGAGAAAATGCCCTATGATAGCTGTAAACATACCTCACTGCTTTGGGGAAAATGAAACAAGAGTCATGGAAGTAGGGTATTAGATGTAGGATAAAGGACACTGTTCTTCAACTTTGAGGTATCACTACACACCTGTCAGATTAGCTAACATGACATGAAAAGATAATGACAAATGTTGGAGGGGATGTGGGAAAACTGGGACACTGATACATTGTTGGTGGAATTGTGAATAGATCCAACCATTCTGGAGAGCAATTTGGAACTATGCTCAAAAAGCTATCAAATTATGTATACCCTTTGATCCAGCAGTGTTTCTACTGGGCTTATATCCCAAAGAGATACTAAAGAAAGGAAAGGGATCTGTATGAGCAAGAATGTTTGTGGCAGCCCTCTTTGTAGTGGCCAGAAACTGGGAACTGAATGAATGCCCATTAATTGGATAATGGCTGGGTAAATTGTGGTATACGAATGTTATGGAATATTATTGTTCTGTAAGAAACGACTAGCAGGATGATTTCAGAAAGGCCTGGAGTGACTTATATGAACTGATACTTAGTGAAATGAGCAGAACCAGGAGATTATTATACACTTCAACAACAGTACTATATGATGATCAATTCTGATGAATGTGGCTCTCTTCAACAACGAGATGATCCAAACCAGTTCCAATTGTTCAATAATGAAGAGAATCAGCTACACCCAGAGAGAGAACTATGGGAAATGAGTGTGAATCACAACATAGCATTTCCACTCTTTCTGTTATTGTTTGCTTGCATTTTTGTTTTCCTTCTCAGGCTTTTTTACCTTCTTTCTAAATTTGATCTTTCTTAAGCAGCAAGATAACTGTATAAATATGTATACATATATTGTATTTAACATATACTTTAACATATTTAACATGTATTGGTCAACCTGCCATTTAGGGGAGAGGATGGGGGAAAGGAGGGGAAAAGTAGGAACAGAAGGTTTTGCAAGGGTCATTGTTGAAAAATTACCCATGCATATGTTTTGTCAATAAAAGGTTGTAACAAAAACAAAAACAAAAAAGAGTACTATCCTTGAAGTAAGACAAACAGGGTTTGAGTCTTCACACTGCTACTTATTATTTCTGTGACCTTGGACAAATCATCAACTCATTTGTAAAAGGAAAGGGTTAGATAAAATTAAAGTGCCCTAATTTTAGGCATCTTCCCTTCAAGGGATAAGGAGCCCTGCTCAGGATGGATATGGATGGGATGATAGTAATTATAGACACATAGCTGCAGAGGTCTTCTTTTGTAACTGTTTTTATATTAGTTTGTTTTTGTTTTCTTAGTGAGAACGATCTTTGAACTGGAAAAGGCAGAACAAAAAAGGATTAGGAACTTTAAAAATCTATAAGAAAGCATCAATGACTAGGAAAACAATTCTTTGTATTAAATAGCACTGATAAGAATTTGATATCAGACTATATAATTAATTAACAGAAATATTTAAAACCAAAAGCCAATACAGAAGTAATCAAATGTTATGAACAAACAATTCTCAAATAAATTTCAAATAATTAATAACTCTATAAAATAATTCTCTAAATCACAAATAATAGAACTATAAATTAAGACATCTATACTGTACAAAAGTATACTTGGGAATACTGATCTTTCTTCTACTTATAAAACAATTGCCCTGTGGCATGGGTCTAAAACTTAGCTATTTATCTCTCCCTCTTATACTTGTTCTCCTTTTTGACTTCATAATTTCTGTCCATTGTATTATCATTTACCTGGTCCTTCATGTCATCCTTTACCTTCACTTCTTATAATCAATCAGTTGTCAACTCCTGCAGATTCTACTTCCACAGCATCCTTCAAATCTGTTCTCTTCTTTTTATTCCTATGCCATTCTTGGATAAGTTTTCCTACTACCATTCTTGTATAGGTTTTCCTTTTGAAGTCTTGTGATAAATTGTTTATAAATATCCCCAACCTCTTTTCTCTCTCTCTCTCCTTATTCATTCTTCACATTGATTCCAGAAAATATCTTTCTTATCCATAGATCTGATTATGTCACTCCTTTGTTCAGAAATCTCCCAATGATTCCATATTGCTTCCCAAGCGAAGTTCAAACTCCCTCAAGTCTCCTTACAAATTGATATTATCCTTATTTCTTCCATTTGTATGCTATATGCCTGTTCTAGAATGCTTTCTCTTTCCTCATCTTCAGAAGAGAGCATGGAATAATCTAGCTAGAGTGCTAGACTTAGTATTACTAAACATCTAGATTCAAATTCAGTTTCTAACATTTAATAGTTAGATGACCCAGAGCAATTATTTAACCTCCTTGAGTTTCAAGTTCTTTATCTATAAAGTAGAAATTTAAAATACCTATTGTAATTACTTCAAAGGTGAGGCTCAAATGAGATAATATAGAGTATATAAAGATCAGTTAGATGACATGGTGGATAAAGTGCCATACCTGGACTCAGAAAGCTATAAATTCTAGTTATTATCATTATAATTGTTAACTAGGCAGGTGGGTAGTACAATTGATAATTCAAATCTGGTCTAAGACATTGGGTGAATCTAGCTAAATCACTTAATTTCTGTCTGCCTCAGTTTCCTCATTTATAAAAATGGACATCATAATATATCTATGCCCAAGGTTATCGTGAGAACAAATAAGATAATATTTGTAAAGCTATTGGCACATAATAGGGGTTTTATAAATGTTTGTTCCCTTTCCTTCCCTTTGTAAACTTTAAATGTTTTATAAATTTCAATTATCGTTATTCTTTACTAATTGAATTATTTCCTCTGGAAACCTTCTATGATCCACCCCTCTCCCCCATTACTAAAAGTTTGTCTTCCCTCAGATCTCACAGTACTTTTGAGTTTTTGTTTTTTTCTTTTTTGCTGAGGCAATTGGGGTTAAGTGACTTGCTAGGTCACACAACTAGGAAGTGTTAGATGTCTGAGACCAGATTTGAACTCAGGTCCTCCTGACTTCAGATGTCTGAGACCAGATTTGAACTCAGGTCCTCCTGACTTCAGGGCTAGAGCTCTATCCACTGCACCACCTAGCTGTCCCTCTCACAGTACTTTTGAATTTACATGGAACTTACATTAGTATCTAATCCCCCCAATTATATCATCCAATAATCTCCTTGAGAGCATGTCTAATCTGAACTTTGTGTCTCCCTAGTACATAGCACAATTCTTCATATTTAGTGACTGCTTAATAAATGTTAATTATAAGGTATTTTATCTTTTTGTTGCTGTTTTTTCTTATGATAACTTTTTGTTTTTTTCATAGATAGTTTTTAACATTCATCTTTGCAAAACCTTCTGTTTCAAATTTTTCTTCCACTCTCTCTCCCTTCTCCCCTTCCCTAGACAGCAAGCAATCCATTATAGGTTAAACATGTGCAATTTCTCTAAGCATATTTTTATATTCACCATGCTGTACAGGAAAAATCAGATCAAAAGGGAAAAACATGAGAAAGAAAAAATAAGCAAACACCATCACCCCACAAAAAAATGTGAAAATATTATGTTGATCCACATTCAGTCTCCATATTTTTGTCTCTGGATATGAATGGCATCTATTGGAATTGCTTTGAATCACCTCATTGTTGAAAAGAGCCAAATCCATCACAGTTGATCATCACATAATCTTCTTGTTGCTGTGTTCAATGTTCTCTTGGTTCTACTCACTTTGCTTAGCATCAGTTCATGTAAGTCTTTCCAGACTTTTCTGAAATCAGCCTGCTCACTTTTTATAGAATAATAATATTCTATACATTCATAGGTATTGTATCTTTTGTCAGTCTATGTTTCCTAATATTTTGGTTCAGAAGGCGATTTAACTGGGAAAATTCTTTTTCCAAAGCCTCTTGTGCAGAGATATAAGTCTTCTTAATGAAATACTAATGGACTATATCATATAACTGTCCTATCCCCCACCATCCCTAGCACACTTCTGGGCATATGTCCAAACCTACTTAAAATTGTCAAGTAAATGAAATGATTTCTTTTGGGGTGCCTCCCACTGCTCTCTTCTTAGTCAAACAGTGACTACAACACCTACTATGGCATGAGCAAATCCACTCACAAATCATTGAAGTTTTGGGTTTTGTTGTTGTTTTTTGTTGTTGCTGTTTGAGGTCAGAGAATTATTTAGCTTTTAGGTTTCCCTATGTGCTTTTTTATTTTATTGTTTTGCCTAAAAACCTTAATTTTGATACTAAATTGGAAGACCCATCATCTTGAAACCTATTTTGTTTATACCTTAGAGAAAGGGGAAAACAAATAACAGAATCATGGGTACAATGGAGACAAAGAAAAGCTGCCATCTTCTTTGACCTGTCAAGTCAGGGAGAAAGGAACTTGCCCAGAGTTCCAAGTGTTAAAGCTAGTTTTATTTCCTTTCCCGTCTGCTTCCTGTGCTTGAATTAAGCAGAAGGGTAAAGTTCTAAGTTTTCCAGCACAGGTCACCTTCTGGGGCCTGGGAATCACTTTAAAATATAAATATTTTTCTACTAGTCAACTCAGGAACCCATAGAAAGAGCAGAAAGTCTGATTTCAAAATCAAAGATATTTTTTTCAAGTAAATTTTAAATAACATCTGCACATTCAAGAAAAAAAAAAAGAGCTGGTGGAGATAAAAAGTATTTTTCTTTGTCCCTTATCTTCCTATATTTTTTAGTCCATTGCTATTATTCATACATGACATTCTATCTCCTAGCTCATATCTTTTCACAGCACTGTTTTAGTCAGACTGAGCAATATTCCATCCTCTGAACTCAGAACTCTGTTTTCCACTCTTGTTCCTTTACAACAGGTTGCCTCCTCTTCTCCATTTGGAATGCACTCTTTCATCTCTGTTTCTTAGAATCTCTAGCTTCCTTCAAGGATCTGATCCATATCAAAGCCTCTCCTGATTTCTCCCCCATCCCAATGACTAGTGTGCTTTCCACCCTTACTCCTTGTGATTACTTCTTGTTTACTCTGTATATAAGTATTTAATTATTTAATTATTAATGCACATTTTATTTAATCTTTTATTTAATTATTTAATTTTAATTTAATTATTTTATTTAATTATTAATGCATACATTGTTTTTCTAGGAGAGAATGTAAATTTCTTTTAAAAAATTATTTACTTAAAGCTAAATACAAAATAAGAAAAAACAAAATAAAAAAGATAGAAAAGAAAAATAAAGCATTGTCTTGTGCCCAGCAGAGAATCAAAAAGAATTCAGAATATGTAAGACTAAATTAACATTTTAAGAAAGCATTATAAATTATATTAATGTTTGTCCAATCTTTTCTTTGCTTCCTTGTAGGTTATTCTTCTTTTCTCTGCTATGCACTTTTTACTTTATTCTTTCCCCCTCCCCCGTTTTATCCAGAATTTCATTAAGAATGCAAACTTTTTGAGGGCAGAGATTTTCATTTTTTTCCTAGTTCCCCAATCACATGGTGTATACTTAATAAGTGTCTAATGAATGAATGGAATCCATTCTTCTTTTCTGTCTTTTAAACAGAAAAAGGAGGCCATATCACAGCAAAAAATCACATATCTGTAGCTCTTTAAAGGTTTGCACAGTGCTTCTCTTATAACAAACCTGATATAGGCCATGCCTGCCTCAGATCTGGGGATTCAGGCTTGGGATGAAGATGAATTAACAGAAAAAAAATATAAAATGAATTAAAATTTTAAAACATATAATATTAACAAATGAAGTTTGCTTAAAAATAATATAAAAGGGTTTTCAGCAAGAATATAGAACTGATTCCTTTGGATACTGTTCCTCAGCATCTACATTTGCTAATGTGTTCCACTCTCTCAGCAGGGCATATCAAACCTGAGAAGTCCCCAGTTTCTTGTAAGCCAAACTTTTATTCTAAGGTAAAAAGGAAAATACCAGCAATTCAGACTTTAGTCCCCAGTACCAATTGAGCTTCAAAGATGGTTTTGTTATCTTTTAGGGAAAAAATAATAACCCAATTCATATAGGGTAGATGTTATTCCTACCACAAACTCAGTGAGGGATATATGGCAAATGATTTTATTTTTATTTTACAGTTTGTGGAAAAAAAAAAAAAAGCGGAGAGAGAAAGAATGATTTGTTTGATATTATACAACCAATAAGTGATAGAGTTAGAAATAAAACATGGTCTTGTGATTCCCAATACAGTGATTCACCCCCCTCAACTAGTGCTTCTTTTGATTGCATCAAATCTAATTTCCACTATTTTTGCTCTGAGTATCTAAGGGTTTTAAGATATTGAAGGTCATTAGTGAAATTCAATTCAACAATCATTTATTGATGGACTTTCTTCCCTTTCTTGCAGAGGTAGAAGATTATAGGTGTGGAACATTGTATATATTGTCAAATTCAGTTGCTGTATTCACGATTAGTTTTGCTCAACTGATTTCTTTTCTCTATCTCTTATTTTTTTTCTTATAAGGATTGACTCTCTGGGTGAAGAAGGAAAAGGGGTATATTGGAAAATTAAAGTGATGTTAAAAACCATGAATATCAATCATATTGTAAAAGCCCAGACATTGATTAAATGAATTAGTATCCATATCACAGGCCAGCAAAATACTGGGACAAAAAAGAACTCTGGCTTTGGGTCAGAAGCTCAGGGTGGAACTTTAGCTGCTGCTGCTGATACTACTTGTATGTTGCTGTCTAAGTAACTTATTCTCCTACAATCTCAGTTTCTTCATCTGTAAAATGAGATGGTTGAACTAGATGACCTCTGAAGTCTTTTCAAACTCCAGATATATTATCCTATAACTGTTAAAGCCTTCCCAGCCAGCATTCATCATACTTTCCTTTATTGTCATTTAAGGAAACATTTTTGCTGAGACACTGTGTAGTATAAACTAGTGGATAGAATGTTGGTCTTGGAGTTGGTCAATGCCTTAAATACATAGTAGAGGTGTGGTCATAGGAAAAATTTTAAAACTCTTTGAGCTTCAGTTTGCTCATCTGTAAAATCGTAATAATTCTACTTGGACTAATTACTAGCAACTTAGGGTTGCTGTGAAGAAAATGCTTTGTAAATTTTTAATTCTCTATAAATATGAATTGCTATTATTTAACAGAGAATAACTATACTATTTTATTCCTAATTAGAGGTGCTTTGAGGTGCTTTAGGATTGCAGTGATATTCACTAGTGCCATAGATAATGTCCTGTTATTATCATTGAGTTGTTTTGGGAATGTCTGACTCTTCATGACACCATTCACAGTTTTCTTGACAAAGATAGAGGGGTGGTTTACCATTTCCTTCTCCAGATCATTTTACAGATGAAGAACATAAAGCAAATAGGGTTAAGTGACTTGCCCAGAATCACACAAGTAGTAAGTGACTGAAACTGGATTTGAACTCAGGAAGATAAGTCTTCTTGACTTTAGACCTAGTACTCTATCCATTGTACCTCCTAGCTACCCCATATATAAAAATGTCCAAATAAATGAAAGATTTTATACTGATGGGAAAGATGTCTAGGAGCTTTGTAGTAAAAATGGTGTGAGCATAAAAATTGAGCCTGAGAATATCATAGGATCTTGTCAGTAAAATCCATACTCATTGAGAAAATATGGCTGGTTTTTCTGGTTCTTCACATAAGAAGAATAAGATGGATGAATAGCCATAGTTCCCAGATTACAACATATAATTCAATAGTAAAATTATTGCATTTGACCATCTTGGGCAAGTGATATTATTAGATGCAAAGCTATGTCCACTCAAGATTAAGTAATTATAGGATCATGGGTTTAGAATTGTAGGGGACTTTAAAACTCATTGAAACCAGCTTTATTTTACAGAGGGGACTATAACTGAGACTCTGAGGGGTTAAATGACTTGCTTGGATTTTCACAAAGAATAAGTGGAAGAATCAAGATTCAAATCCAGTCCCTCTGATTCCAATTCTAGGTATCTTTCTATTACATCTTGAATCTATGATGTTTGTCAACTTGATTTGAATTGGAATTAAAGAGAGGGATAACATATATATTTCCTGAGTGTCACTCTAGTAACTTTTATGTATAAAAAGAACCAAAGAAAGCCCTGCAGGGCATTGAGAAGATTCTTGATGGAGTATTGAAAGACATTGATAAAAATTGCTTTAGAAGAAAAGATATGACTGAATTTCAAGGAGAGGGGAGTGTCCTGATTTGACAACTGAAGGTGGACTAAAGCGTTCAGTGTTACAACACATTTCTATATACATCGTCTCATTTGTTCTTTTCAAAAAGTGTGTTGATAGCAATTTTTATCCCCATTTTATAGATGAGAAAACCGAGGATCAATGAGGCAAAGTAATTTGCCCAAAATAACTTATAAATGGCAAGACCTGAATTTGAACCTAAGTCTTTTGCTGACAAGTAGAGAGCTCTCTATCCACTATATTACTCTGTAAGCAAGGACAAAGTAACCCCAAAGACCACGACTACTGAAGTGTTCCTTGACTTCTGGACATATGACATAAAGTGGCAGCCTGTCAAAAGCCTGATTAATGTGTTAACATGTATCAAATTTAATATGGCAATACCCTATAGAAGTCTTCTATTTATATTGCTACTATTGAACAGAATTTGACTTTTTTTTATCACAGTAAAAGCATGATTTTAAAGTCTAATCTCTAAGTTCACTCCTTCTATGCCAAATCAAACTGTTCTCCTGACAGTCACCTGAAACTCAGAAACTTCTCTAAATTCTATTTTTATAATTTCCTGGCAAATACGCCCTCTTATATTTAACCTTATTGCTTATCCTTCTCCAGGTTTCTCATTTCTTAATTCATTTTCTCTAAAAGTCCCAAAGTTTCCTCTCATCATCCTTCCTACCTCTCACCAAAGACAGGAATCCAATTGAGTGATACAGAGCTTGTGCCCACACAATCAGTATTCATTTTCTCCCTTGAGTGGAAATTAGAGACATGAAGTCCTAGAAGAAAAAAAGAAAAAAGAAAAAATGGAAAAAGTGGAAAACTTGGAAGAAAATGTATTAGTTGATTTAAAAAATGCTTTCTACCTTCTATACCCCTGTCCGTTATGGAAGGGTGAGAGAGAAGGAGGGAGGAAGGGAGAATGAGAGACAGAAAAAAATAGAGAAAGAGAAAAATGGTGAGGGAGGAGGGAAAGAAGAATGGAGGGAATGAGGGAGGGAAAGAGAGGGGAGGAAGGGAGAATTTGGAATTTTATCAGGAAACAGAAGACATTCCTAGTTTCCATTCCCTCCCCAACATCCAAATTCATTTTCTAGTAGATCCATTACCATATGAAATGCTGCATACAGTTACAAGTCAATTCCATTATTAATACTGCAGCAGGAATACTGCTCCAGCCAGAGTTCTGTTACTACCACATTCATCTATATTTCAGAAGGAAGAGGAGGAAGGGAGAAGGGAATTACCATACTTACCTTTCTGTGATCCTTAAAACATTTGTTGTCTTAACCAAACTTAGCATACACTATTTTTATAGGGAGTCCCTGATTTTCACTTCAAATTATTCTTGGAATATGCTTAAGATATTCCTAGCAAAAGCAGTAAAATAGTTTTCTTTCCATGCTATTCCAGTTAGAATGGCTGCTTTTAAACCTGCCATTGCCTTCCTCTCCACATGATGTCAGCACTATGTTGACAATAAGATAAAAGTGTGGTTAATTGCTAGGAACTTGACAAATAACAACTAAATGCCATCTCAAAGAAGGGTTTTTTACAAGTCATTTCAGTTAATCATACTGAGTAATTGAAAAGGAACAAAAAACACAGCTAAAATTTCACATGTATAATTGATATTATATTGTTTGACTTCTCAATGAATAGGGGAGGGGAGGGAGGAAATAATTTGGAACTCAAGATTTTAAAAATGAAAATAAAAAATGAACTCAAGATTTAAAAAAACTCAAGAAAAAATAATTTGGAATTCAAGATAAAAGTATATTTTAAAATATTTTTTTCTTTACAGAAAAGGAAATGGGAAAAAAGAAATAACATTTTTAAATTCATTTTCTCTGAAAGTCCCAAAGTTTCCTCTCATCATCCTTCCTACTTCTCACCAAAGACAGGAATCCAATTGAGTGATACAGAGCTTGTGCCCACATATTAAGTATTCATTTTTCCCCGTTGAGTGGAAATTAGAGACATGAAGTCCCAGAAGGAAAAAAAGAAGGAGAAAAAGTGGAAAACTTGGAGGAAAATGTTTTGGTTGATTTTAAAAATGCTTTCTACCCTCTATATCTCTCTCCTTTATGGAAGAGTTGGGGAGAAGGAGAGAGGGAAAGGAGAGGGTGTGACTAAGAGTACTTACTTATTTTTGTTTATGACTGTATCTTTCCTTCCTAAATAAATGGCAGAGTTCAGGAGGAATTATAGCATAGATATATGACCTTCATGCAGAACTGAAATAGACTTCTGAGGCCATCTAGTCCAATCTTCCCATTATACAAATGAAAACACTGAGACCCAGGAAGGTTAAAAGCTTAGTTATACCTCATCAGGGGTGAAGTTTGACCATAGATGCTCAGACTCCAAAGCCAGTGATTTTTTTTCCCACTGTACCATCCTAAAGAGACTCCATATTTAATACAATCCTTCTTTCATCCTCCTACAGGCCCTCACAGTATGAATATTCATTCCACAAGTGTAAATCTTAACTCATCTATATTTTTTTCTCCCAGTATGATTCTTGACATTATCATTCTATAAATCTTTCATAGGAGATCTGTCATCTCAACATGCTAAGATGCCTTCCTCTAGTTCTCTTAATATTTTGTGGATAAAAGTGTAGTTTCTGGCTGATCATTTATCGTCCCATATTCTTATTGTAGAACTGATCCAGATCCCTTTTCAGTCATACTTGTCCTTGATGTCTTTCATGTCATTTTATATATGTCATCACTAATGATATGTTTCAGTCTGATTGTATCTACTATTCACTTGTCCATTGACCTTTCAGTCACCTACAACTATGAGTTTTCTAGATTATTATATGACCTCAGAGCCATCACATATGACTAAGAGACTTTGGGGGTTAAAAAAAGGATTGTTTTTGGAATAGCAAGTGACTTGAGATAATTAAAAGTGCTGTGTAACATGTATAATCATACCATATTTCTTGCCTTTTCAAGGAGTGAAGGAGAGAATTTAGAATTAAAATTTTTTAAATGAAAAAGTTATTTAATTAGGAAATATTAATAAACTTAACTACATATATATATATATATATATATATATATATAAAATCTTTAAAGTGTTATGTAGTTTTCCAAATTCAGCCAATCTCCTCTTATTCATTGTAGACACAGCTTGGTATTGATCCATTGAGAAACAGAGCAGCAAACCCGGAGGAACAGAATCTGCACTGACTTTTCTTCTTCTGAGGTTCCTCCAAAGGTAGTATTATGTCACAGTAACTATATATAAGTCCCTGGGAAGAAAGATAAGCCACTGGAGAAGGATGCCTATTGACTCTATAGGAGCTCAAAGGTGAATTCTTCCTGGGTGCTATGCTCTGGAAATAAATATCTATGATTCAAGCCTTATGAGCATGAGTTCTTATAAGAAGATAAGACGACTACCTGCCAGACACTGGGTTCACACATAATGGGGCAACAAACTTAATAAATGGGAGTTCCTCTAAGAATGTCTATGTGTCAGAAAGGAGTCTATGATCCATGGAGGAAAAAAAATATGTGTGTATGTATATATATATACATAAATACACATACTTTAAGTATATATAGCGTATATATTCATGTATATATACACACATATAGTTTTCACATACTTTATTTTTGTGGAATAGATGATTAGGCTGATCTTTTTCAAATAATGGTGGCTGTTCTTTAAAAACTCTTATAGTACCTAATGTAAATGAAGAATATGAACATCTAGAGTACCTTCACATCAACCGTAAATCTCTCTTTAATACAGATGCTATATAAAATACTACCCACAACCCCAGCAAACTTCTCAACCAATGGAAGTATATGCCTCCCTATTTGGCACTTTACTTCAAGGTGATACTCAGTGAATTGTTAAAGTTATTAATATGGCCAATTCTGTCTTAAAGTATCATTATAGATATTGTAGAGCATGAAATAAATTGCTAATAAACAGATTTAAAAGAGTCCATCAAACAAATTTTTGAAATATGCAAGCAGAATACCCTTTGATCCAACAGTATCTCTACTGGATTCTGTATCCCAAAGAGAGCATAAAAAAGGAAAAGGACCCATATGTGCAAAAATGTTTGTGGAGTCCTTTTTGTGGTGGCAAGGAACTGGAAACTGAGTGGATGCCCATCAGTTAGGGAATGGCTGAATAAGTTATATATATACCATGTATATACCAATTGTTCTATGAGAAATGATCAGCAGGATGACTTCAGAAAGGCCTGAAGCGATTTATATGAACTGATGCTAAATGGAGTGAACAGAACCAGGAGATCATTGTACAAGATTATATGATGATCAGTTCTGATGGACGTGGCTCTTTTCAACAGTGAGGTGATGTAGGACTGTTTTAACAATCTTGTGATAGAGAGAGACATCTGTACTCAGAGACAGGACTATGAGGCTGAAGTGGATCACAACATAGTATTTTCACCTTTTTTGTTGTCATTTTTTTTTCTCATTTTTCCCCTTCTGATTTGATTTTCTTGTGCAGCATGATAAATATGGAAATGTGTATATATATGTATATATATATATATGAATTGCACAAATTTAACATATATTGAATTATTTGTTGTCTAGGGGAAGGAGGTAGGGGAAGGAAAGGAGAAAATTTATAACACAAGGTTTTGCAAGAGTGAATGTTAAAAACTATTTTTGCATCTATTTTGAAAATAAAAAGCTATTATTAAAAAAGAAATATATAAGCAGATGTGATGAGATCATATGTTCTCTACACCTCTCAGTTTGTTGTATAACTGCAAAGATGAATAGATAATTCTTATATAATGTGAGATTGATGAATAAGAACTTTGTCTTGGGAGAAGAACAAATCTTTATTAAGCATCTATGTGTCAGTCACAATGCTAAATACTTAACAAATATTATCTCATTTGCTCGTCTTAATAACCCTGACAGATATCCTAATTTTACAGTTAAGGGAAAGAAGGCAAATAGATTCTAAAGTGATTTGTCCAGGGTCACACAACTGTTATGGGTCACACAATCATTATGGGGTCAGAGTCAGAACTTGAAATAAGGTGCCCCTGTCTCTCATGTCAGCTCTCAAACACATGAGGCCATGCTGCCTCTAAAATACATTATAAAAAACTTAATGGGTTTATGAATTAATAGCTTGTTGATAACTTCTTGATCTTTTTGGTTTTGCAAAAGTGCCTTTTCCATACTTTTAAATATTCTCCTAGAAAACCTTTAAAATTTTCTTGCCTCTACAATCAAAGTAATACTTAGAGGAAATTATATATTTTTAAATGCTTACATGAATAAAATAGAGAAAAGATAGCTTGATGAAGTAGGAATACAATTTAAAAAACTACAAAAGGAAAAAATTTAAAATTCCTAACACCAAATTAGAAATTCTGAAAATCAAAGGAGAGATTAATAAAAGTAAAAGAAAGAAAAATATTTAACTAATAAATAAAACAAGAGATAGTTGTACATCTTTTAAAAGAGAAAGGGAAAAAAATTCCAGTATTAAAAGTGAAAAGGGTGAATTCATCACCAATGAAGAGGATATTAAAGCAATAATTAGGAGCTATTTCACTTAGTTGTATGCCAAAAAATCTGACAATCAAAATTAAATGGATGAATATTTACAAAAATACAAATTGCCCCAAATAACAAAGAACTAAACTACTTAAGTAACCCCATTTTAGAAAAAGAAATTGAAGAAGCTATCAGTGAATCTCCTAAGAAGAAATCTCCAGGGCCAGACTTATAAATATAAGTTAATTTTATCAAACGTTAAAAGAATAATTAATTCCAAAACTATATAAAATGTTTGGGAAAATAGGTGAAGAAAGAATCCTACTAAATTCTTTGTATGACACATGTGGTGCTGATACCTAAATCAGGAAGGGCCAAAACAAAGAAATAAAATTATAGAATAATTTCTCTAATAAATACCAATGTAAAATGTTAAAATAAAATATTAACAAAGAGATTATAGCAACTTATCAGCAAAATAATACACTATAACTGAGATTTATACCAGGACTGTAGGATTGGCTCAAAATTAGGAAAAATTATCAGCATAATTGATCATATCAATAATAAAACCAACAGAAATCATGTTTTATCTCTATAGAGGCAGAAAAAGCTTCGACAAAATACAACACTCATTCCTATTAAAAAACATCAGAGAGTTTAATAATGGATGGAGCTTTCCTTAAAATGATAAACAATATTTATGTGAAAGTATCAGCAAGCATTATCTGTAATGGGGATATGCTAAAAGCCTTTCCAATAAGAACAAGGGTGAAACAAGGGTGCCCATTATCACCACTATTAATCAATATTGTACTAGAAATGTTAACTTCAGCAATAAAAAGAAAACAATTGAAGGAATTACAATAGGCAATGAAGAAACAAAACTAGCACTCTTTGCTGATGAGATGATGGTATACTTAGAGAATCCTAGAGCATCAGTTAAAGAACAATGTGAAATCATTAACATTAGAAAAGTCACAGAATACATGAAAAAACCTAAATGCAGAAATATCTGCATTTCTATATATATTATCAACAAAACTCAGTAGCAAGAGATATAAAGAAAAATTCCATTTAAAATAACTATAGGCAATAAAAAAAAATTTGGGAGTCTCCTTGACAAGACAAATCCAGGAACTATATGAATACAATTACAAAACATGTTTCATATAAAGTCAGATCTAAACAACTAGACAATATCAATTGTTCATGAGTAGGCTGAGCTAATATTATAAAAATAACAATTCTACCTAAATAAATTATTCAGTGCCATATCAATCAAACTACCAAAAAATTATTTTAGAGAGCTAAAAAAAATTTAGCAAAGTTCATCTGGAAAAACAAAAAATCAAGAATATCAAGGGAATTATTAGGGAGGAAAATGCAAAGGAAGATGATCTGGCTATATCAGATCTAAAACTGTATCATAAAGCAGCAGTAACCAAAATTATTTGGTACAGGCTAAGAAATATTGTGGGAATCAGTAGAATAAATTAGGTACACAGTAGTAAATGACTATTGTGATCTAATGTTAAATAAACCCAAACACTCTAGTTTCTGAGAGAATTTATTATTTAACAAAAATTCTTGGGAAAACTGGAAAATACAATGACAGAATCCAGGCATACACCAACATTTCATATCCTATATCAAGATAAGGTCAAAATGGGACCTTGCTATATGTGATTTAGACATAAAAGATTATACCATAACCCTTTATACCATATACCATATACCAAATTAAGACAGCAAAGAATAGTTTACCTGTCAGATCCATGGAGAAAGAATTTCTGATTGAATAGGAGACAGAGAACATTATAAAATTCAAAATGGATAATTATGATTACATTAAATTGAAAAGTTTTTATACAAACAAAACCAAGCAACCAAGATTTGAAGGAAAATAAAAAGATGGTAAATAATTTTCATAGCCAGTGCTTCTGATAAAGGCCTATTTCTCAAACAGAGAACTAAGTCAAATTTATAAGAATATAAGTCATTCCCCAATTGATAAATGGTTAAAGAATATGAACAGGCAGTTTTCAGATGAAGAAATTAAAACTATCTATAGTTGTATGAAAAAATTCTGTAAATCACTAATTAGAGAAATGTAAATTAAAACAATTCTGAGGTACCACCTTACATGTATCAGATTTGTTGACGTGACAGAAAAGGAAAATGACAAATGTTGAAGAAAATGTGGCAAAATTGAGACACTAATGAATTGTTGGGGGAATTGAATACTGGTATAACCTTTCTGGAAAAGAATTTAGAACTATGTTCAAAGGGCCACAAAATTGTGCATATCTTTTGATTCAGCAATATTACTACCACATCTATATACCAAAGAGATCAAAGAAAGTGGGAAAAAAAACTTGTACAAATATATATATAACAAGTCTTTTTGTGCTAGCAAAATAACGGAAATTGAGGGTATGTTGATCAATCAGGAAATTGATGAAGAAATTGTATTACATGATTGTGATGGGAGATTACTGTATTATAAGAAATGCTGAATAAGCAGATTTCAGAAAACATGAAAGACTTTCTTGAAATGATATGAGTGATGTGAGCAAAGCCAGGAGAACACTGTATACAGCCACAGCAACATATGCAATGATCAATTATGACTGACTTAGGTCTTTTCAGCAATACAGTGATGCAAAAGACTTCTAAAGTATTCATGATGGAAAATGCTATCCACATCCAGAGAAAGATGGACATTTGAATGAAGTTTGAATGACGATCACTATTTTCACTTTTTTATTGTTGTTTTTCATGACTTTTTCCTTTTGTTATCTCTTTTTTCCAAAACATGAAGAGAAGAGGAGAGAAAGACAGAGAGAGGGGGGAGGGAGGGAGAGAGAGAGGTAACCCTTAGAGAAAGAGAAGGATTCTGGAAGGCAAAGATGGAGAGAAAGCACAGTCTAGGCATGAGGGATGACCTAGCTAAATGCATGGAGATGGGAAAAAGGCAGAAATTCTCTTAAAGTTGGCTATTATTTTCAGTGGCAAGGTTGCATCCTAGATTTCAGCCCAGGTCATTAAGATGCTATTGTCTTACTCTGAAATCTTATCAATTGCTTATATCTAGATTGAGGAAAGGCATCCAGAAAAATTCAGGATTAATTAACCAAACATTAGGCAGAAAAGTTTAAGAAGAACAGATGAAACTGATCAAATCAACTATACATACATCACTATACAAACACACATATATATATGTACACATATATGTATATATACATGCACATATCTAAGAATTGTATTGTCCATAATAGTAGTGTCTTATCATGTCATTTCCCCCAACTCAGTAAACTCCATTAGCTCTCTAGTAGGTGTGGGATAAAATAGGAACTCCTCTGTTTTCCATTGGGATCTCTTCCCAAGCTAGCCCCATCTCACCTTTTCAGACTTCTTACATCTTATTCCTTTCTATGCTCCCTTTGGTCCAGCCATCCTGGCTCATATAATGTTCCTCCCACTAGGCAGCCCATATCCACTCTTGTCCCTTTGGTCTGGTTGTCATCCCTAACCTTGGAATGCTCTGCCTTCTCAATTTCACATCTTGGAGTCTCTTATTTCCTCCATGACTCCACCAAAGTATAACTTGCTACATGATACTTTTCACAGTTCCTCACCTTCCCTATTGCTCTCCTTCCCCAAACCACCATGTTTATTTTGTATTTATTCTGCTTATGATTATACTGTCCTTGTTGTCTCAGCTGTTAGAATGTCAACTCCTGGAGGGCAGAGAATGCCTCCCATTTGTCTCTTTTCCCAGATCTCAGCCCAGTACATGCTATATAATAGATACTTAAGAAATGTTTTTTTTAACTAATGACTGAATAGCTGCTGTCCTATTCCATTGCTTTATTGAGACTTGAAAGTGATTCCAGGTAGTCACAAAGTTATGCCATCAGAATACAAGCTCTGGCAAGCTCTACTAAACTGGAAAAACTTAGAGCACAGGCCTGGGGACAGACTGTCTCTGCATGTGCAGCTGAACTGTGTTTGGACTTGCTTCACCTATAGAAGTCAAGTCACCAAAAAAAAAAAAAAAAAAAGATCTGGGGGTTTTGTTTATCACAGTTCTTGAAACTGTCTGAAGGTGTGGAGGATTGTGATCAGTACCAAGGAACAGAGAACACCCAGAGATAAAATCAAGTATCTTTTGAAGTATAAACCACAGATATTACATATTACAATTGTTTAGAATTGTTTGCCCTGGATCACTCTTTAAAATGAGCAGTATAAATATAAATTTTGTTTATCAACTTCACAAGTCATATACTCCCTAAGTACATTCACGTAAGCCACATGGACCTCTCTCCCCATGCTTGGAATGCATGACCTCCTCATTTTTTGTCTTGAAGAATCTTTCCTTTCCTTCAAGGCTTGGGTCAGAGTGCTTCCTCCTCTGTGAAACTTCCATAGACATCACAGAATCACTGAATTATAAGATTCAGGTTCAGTGGCAAGAATACTGGATTTGGAATGAATTCACATCCCATTTCTGCTATTTATATCTGTATAACCTTTGATAAATCTCTTAATTTCCCTATTCTTTGGAGTACATAAGCATTAAAATTCCTTCTAGTTTCATATCTTTGAAACATCAGAGACCATCTAGTCAAAGTTGTTGATCCCTCTACCTCCTACATAACCTCTAGCCTTCATTAGAAAGTCTCCAGAAGGAAGTACCCATAATCTTCCATTTTTCCAGTTGCCCTCAACGCCTCAAATAATCTGAGATTTCATTTCTGACCTTTTCTTTGTCCCTTTAATTCCTTACTCTGTATCAGACTGATGTGGGTTTAAGTAGCATTCCTTCAATAGAATGAAAACTTCAGGAGGGCAGGGAATTCTGTTTGTTTTTATGCCCAACACCAAATGCAGGTAATCAATACATGTTTCTTAAGTTGAATCAATATACACAACTTATCATATGGTTGTAACCAATGCATTCCAGGCTATTAAACCTGGACAATTCACCTAATATCTCATTGCTCCCCCAGGAAACTTTCTAAAACATGGGTAAAACATGGGTTCTTAATTTAGCTCAGTGAACTTAAAAAACAGTAACAACAAACAACTATTTCAAAAACTATATTTCAGTGTAACTGGTTTCCTTCACAATCCTGTATATTTTATGTTATACATTTTAAAATGTTATTATAAGAAGACCTATATAAGCTCTTCGTCCTGCAGACTGCCTCTGTAGCCATTGGTGATTATTGCATTGATCACAGTTCTAAGGCCTTTTATAGTTGTGTATCTTTATGTTATTAAAGAAGTTGTTCTCTTCACTTCATTCTACTTCAGTTCAGACAAATATTTCCAATTTTTTCTAAAACTATCCCTTAACTCATTTGTTATAACACAATAAAATTCCATTGTGTTCACATAGCATAATTTGTTTAGCCAGTCTCCAATTAATGGGTACCATTCTTTAGTTTTCAGTCCTTTGACACTACAAAAATTGCTGCTATAAAGAAATAGTTACACACATTTATTTATTTTGTTTGTTTATTTTTTTTTCTTGCAAGTAGACCTAGAGCTAAGACTTTAATTCAAATCCAGTCTTAGTTTTCTCATATGTAAAATGGGAATAACAATAGCACCTGCTTCCCAGAACTGCTATGAGAATCACGTGAGATTATAATTTTAAAACTCTTAGCACATTGTCTACCTCAACAATCAATTTCATCAACAATTTACTCATTTTCGCACAGCCACTCAACACCCATCATCTTCCTATTTTTTATCAACTTTACCAATATGATAGGTATGAAGTAGAACTTCAAACCTGCTTCAATTTCCATTTCTCTAATAATGCCTGGAACATTTTTCTATTGGTTATATATATAAATATGTATGTGTGTATATCTATATCTATATTTACATATACTGTGTATATGTGTATATATATATATATATATATATCTTGGCTGTGTTTCTTTGAGAACTGCCTGTTATTTATCTTTGACCAATACCAATTCAGGTATAGAACATATCATTTTAATAATATGACATCTTTTTATTTGCACTACTCTCTCCTTTCTAATACCTCTGAGTCTCCCAAGGCCAGTGTCTGTGGCTTAACTCTTCATTACACATAGCTGTGGATTGTTCTTAAATTATTTCATGTATGTCAGTGTCTTCTCTCCAACTAGACTATGAGTTCCCTGAGGAACACATTAGACACAATGTCTATTTTTTCTGTATTACCCAGCACAATGCTACAATGCTGGGCTTATTAGCAAGTGACTTGATTCATTTATTGTTTAACAGGACTCACACATGTGCAGACCCCTGATACTTCATGTGAAAGAAGAGAAGGAGCCTGCTTTCTGGAAAATCACGATGCTATGTAAGAGGTAACTTAGATGATGGAGAAATTCCTCTCTCTCTCTCTCTCTCTCAGTCTCTGAATCTCTATCTATCTGTCTTTCTCACTCTCTCCTTCCCTCCCTCCCTCCCTCCCTTCCTTCTCCTTCCCTCTCTGTTCTTCCTTCTGTGTCTCTGTATCTCTGTCTATGTCTCTCTTTGTCTCTCTGTCTGTCTCTGTTTCTCTGTCTCTGTCTCTGTCTCTCTCTTTCTCTCTCTCTCCCTCCTTCTTTTCCTTCTCCTTCCCTCTCTGTCCCTCCCTCTGTTTCTCTGTGTCTCGGTCTCTGTCTCTCTCTGGTCTCTTTGTCTCTGTCTCTGTCTCTGTCTGTCTCTGGTCTCTCTGTCTCTGTCTGTCTATCTCTCTGTCTCCATATCTCTCTCTCTGTCTTTCTCTGTCTCTCTCTCACTTGCTCGCTCTCGCTCTGTGTGTGTGTGTGTGTGTATGTGTGTACTTATTTGACTTCTTCACAGATGGTATCTGGTGAGCAACAATGTTTTTTTTTGGGGGGGGGGTTTATTATAGTAACTTTTTATTGACAGAATCCATGCCAGGGTAATTTTTTTTTTACAACATTATCCCTTGCACTCACTTCTGTTCCGATTTTTCCCTCCCACCCTCCACCCCCTCCCCTAGATGGCAAGCAGTCCTATATATGTTGAATATGTCCTAGTGTATCCTAGATACAATGTATGTGTGCAGATCCAAACAGTTTTCTTGTTGTACAGGAAGAATTGGATTCAAAAGGTAGAAATAACCCGGGAAGAAAAATAAAAATGCAAACAGTTTACATTCATTTCCCAGTGTTTTTTTTTTTCCTTTGGGTGTAGCTGCTTCTGTCCATCATTGATCAATTGAAACTGAATTAGGTCTCTTTGTCAAAGAAATCCACTTCCATCAGATTACATCTTCATACAGTATCGTTGTTGACGTATATAATGATCTCTTGGTTCTGCTCATTTCACTTAGCATCAGTTCATGTAATTCTCTCCAAGCTTCTCTGTATTCATCTTGCTGGTCATTTCTTACAGAACAATAATATTCCATAACATTCATATACCACAATTTACCCAACCATTCTCCAATTGATGGGCATCCACTCAGTTTCCAGCTTCTAGCCACTACAAAGAGGGCTGCCACAAACATTTTGGCACATACTGGTCCCTTTCCCTTCTTTAGTATCTCCTTGGGGTATAAGCCCAGTAGAAACACTGCTGGATCAAAGGGTATGCACAGTTTGATAACTTTTTGGGCACAATTCCAGATTTCTCTCCAGAATGGTTGGATTCGTTCACAGCTCCACCAACAATGTATCAATATCCCAGTTTTCCTGCATCCCCTTCAACAATCATCATTATTTTTTCCTGTCATCTTAGCCAATCTGACAGGTGTGTAGTGGTATCTCAGAGTTGTCTTAATTTGCATTTCTCTGATTAATAATGATTTGGAACACTCTTTCATATGAGTGATAATGATTTCAATTTCATCATCTGAAAATTGTCTGTTCATATCCTTTGACCATTTATCAATTGGAGAATGGCTTGATTTCTTAGAAATTAGAGTCAATTCTCTATATATTTTGGAAATGAGGCCTTTATCAGAACCTTTAACTGTGAAGATGTTTTCCCAGTTTGGAGCAACAATGTTTTAAAGGGCGAGACCTTGAGTTCTCTTTCTAAAAATACGACCTAATAAAAACAAGTTTACTCTTTTATCTTACACCTTTTTCTTTCATTTTAGGAGGGGGAATTGGAGGTTGTGCCCTTTTTCATTCAGAGCGGTCAAGAAAATAGGTTATCACATAAATTGAAAAAACAGACCATCTATGTAACTGGGGATCCTAAGAATAAAGTCCACGCTAGGTTTTAAGCCAGCCTATCAATATTCCATCATATATAACCTTAGGAACCCAGCTCAGCAGTAGCACTTATCCAGCAGCAATATCTTACATGGGTGTGAATTTGATGAGATCAATGCTGTGCAGAATCTCTGCTAAGTTTGAGTCTACTGTCCCTAGAGATCAAGGTAGTATAGGGGGATGTGTCCCCAATATATTGAAGGGAAATATTGGTATTTTTGTTTTTGCTATTTCTTCAAAGTAAATATTCATTTGTTAAAAAAAAATTGGCATTAAGTGGTTAAATGGAACTAGACCACTAACAATTGGCTGTTAATAAGGGAACATAATTGGCTGGGGTTCGAGCCAATTATGTGTCAAAAGGACACCCCAAATCCTCAGGGTTACCCCTAGAATTTTGAGGAAGAAATACAGCCAAACTTGCTTTGGTATAATGAGCCACTGTGCCATGATAGAAAGGTTACTATTTTGAACAAGATTGAATACAACACAATTCTGTAACCAAGAGGTTTGGCTAATCCCCTAGAGCCTGTGTAAAGGGCACACCTGTGATATCCAGGCTAATCTCTGTAAATCTGTCATCTCTTTTGTGGCAAGGGTTGAAGGGAGGTGTCCCCATTCTGCAGGCAGAAACAGAAATTACCCCTCCTTGTGCCATTGGCAAAGTCTTCACACTCATCCAGTAAAGTATTAGCTAACTCAATATTTCTCCCTGTATGTATAGCAAAGAACTGGAAGAAGCTAAGACAGAAATAATTCCAAGATTATAGATATAAAGGTGGAAGATATGTTAGAGATCATCCTTTGTAATTCCTTCCTTTTATAGATTAAAAAAAACTGAAACCCAGGGAGGTGATGGGCTCAAAGTTAGAAGACTTACTATGATCATGGCTCTGGGGAAACAGTGAGAAATCAGAACTAGTATGCTAACCCAAAGGCCTCTGGTTTCAGATCTTGTATGTGTCCTTTCTACTGGTGTCCACTCTGTTTTTTTTTTTTTTTAATTAAAGCTTTTCACTTTCAAAACACATGCATGGACAATCTCTCAACACTGAGTCCTGTAAAACCAAATTTCCCCCTCCTTCCTCTCACTCCCTCCCCTAGATGGCAAGTAATCCAATATATGTTAAACATGTTAAAATATATGTTAAATCCAATATATGTATACATATTTATATAATTGAATTTATGTATAAGAAAAACCAAACCAAAAGGAAAAAATGAGGAAGAAATCAAAATGCAAGCAAACAACAAAAAGAGTGAAAATGTTATGCTATGAACCACACTTGTTCCCACAGTCCTCTTTCTGGGTGTAGATGACTTTCTTTATCATAAAACCATTGCAACTGGCCTAAATCATCTCATTGTTGAGAAGAGCCACATCTATCAGAATCCATCATTGTATAGTCTTTTTGTTGCCATGTACAATGATCTCCTGATTCTGCTTACTTCACTTAACCTCAGTTCATGTAAGTCTCTCCAGGCCTCTCTGAAGTCATCCTGCTGGTCATTTCTTACAGAACAATAATATTGCATAATATTCATATGGTTTCCATTCTTTATCCCACATGTATACAGTTTCATCCAACTACCCAAAGGATAGCCCAAGCATGCCCAGAGATTTGGCATGTTCCTGATGGCCCTATATAGGTGGTACAGTAGATAGAAGGCTGAACATTAGTCAAGTTCTGAATTCAAATCTAATTTCAGACACTTTCTAACTATATGACACTGAGCAAGTCACTTGACCTTTGTCTCCTTCAGTTTCCTCAACTATAAGATGAGGATAATAAAAACTGCCTCATAAGGTTGCTGTGAGAATAAAATGAGAAAATAGTTATAAAATGCTATGTAAACCTCAAAGTGCTATATAAATGCCGGCTATCATTACTATAACCATCATCATCATCATCATTGTCATTGTTATTATCATCATCATTATTATTATTATTACATTATTATCATGTACTATTCTGGGTATAAAAATTAATTCAATGCAAATGAAAATTATTTACAATGAGAATTATTTACAATGAAAATTATTTACAATGAGAATTTACCCCAACCCTCAATATCAGGTAGATAGCACAATGGATAGTGTGTTGTACGTAGAGTCAAGATGACCTGAGTTCAAATTCACCTTCACATAATTATTAGCTGTGTGACCCAGGATAAATTATTTCACCCTGATTGTCTTAATTTACTCCTCTATAAAATGGGCTGAAAAAAGAAATAGAAAACTATTCCCTTTGCCAAGAAAATCCCAATTAGGATCACAAAAGAGACATGACTGAAAAATGATTGGTTATTGTCCTTCATTCTCAAAGAGGACTAAAATAACTAAAATCACTATGCTAGAGTCAAATTACAGTGTGTCAGACTGTATTTGATCAGATCAGCATGAGCTCAGAATGCTCTGCTACAGGTTGAGCACAAATAGTCAATATAAACATTTGGGGTGTCTTATCCTAATTTTGTGCATCTCATGTTTCTTCTGAGTTAATTCAATTCTGCTTTACTCATAAAGCACAGCATCTTCTCTAATGAGGGCACACTATTCTGGGTGGTCTTGTGCCAGCATTTCCCATGTCATTCAATCAATTCTGAAGTTCTTAAGAGAGATCTTGAGAGTGTCCTTGTATCATTTTTTCTGACCACCTTGTGAGTACTTGTCTTATGTGAATTCTCCATTATATAGTTATTTTGGCAACTATACATTTGGCATTTAAATAATGTGACCAGCCCCATGGAGTTGTGCTCTGTGCAGTAGAGTTGGAATGCTTGACAGTTTAGTTCAAGAAAGGACCTCAATGTCTGGTATCTTGGGGGCACCTAGATGGCACAGTAAATAGAGCACTAGCTCTATTTATGAACTAGTGTTAAGAGGATAGGCACCAGGGATGTGCTGAAGTCAACACATTTTCATTCTGAACATTCATACCTTGGAAATCAGCAAACTCTACAAATTAGGGGTTGATTTATTGTTTTGCTAATTGTTGAGATTTAAGAAAGTAATAAAATGTTTGCTAAGGAACCCATCAGATTATGCTTAAAAGTTTGTATTTTCTGTCATTAAACATTTGCTTGCACCCCTTTATAGTCACCTACAAAACTCCAAGAACTTTGAGAATAATAGTAATAATCATTTTGAGGACTTAATCTGTCAATTAAAAATCTGAGTTAAGGGAGAGAGCCCAGAGGGGGCACTAGAACCCTATGACTTCATAACTATCCAATGTCCCCAATTCAATGCATATATTTGCCTATATTTGTATCACCAGCAAATGCCTGAAACATAATGAAATATTTAATAAATGGTTGTTGTTAGTGTAATCTCCTCAACAAAGCTTTCTTTAGTCACTGCTTCTCCATCCTCACCACTCAATTATAAATCTTCTGTAGTCTAGCTTTGAACATCATTCAACTGAAGCTGCTCTCTCCAAAACTACTAGTGATCCCTTAATGAACAAATCTAAAGGCTTTTTCTCAATCCTCACATTTATTGATCTCTCTGTAACCTTTAACACTATTAATGACCTTCTCTTTGATACTCTCTAGGTTTTCATAAGACTAGAGTTTCCTGGTTATAAACCTATCTAACGACTCTTACACATTCTCCTTTGTTGGATTTTCTTCCAGTTCACACCCACTAACCATGGATGACTCCCAAGAGTCTGTCCTTGGACCTCTTCTCTTCTCTTTTCTCTCTATATTATCTCATTTAGTGATCTCATAACCTCATCAATTATCTCTATGAAGATGATTCTCAGATCTACTTATCCAGCTTTATACTCTCTGCTGACCTCTAGCCACACATCACCAGCAACCTTTTTGGACATCTTGAGCTGGATATCTATGGATATCTCATAGACATCTCAAACTCAACATGTCTACAAAAACCTCATATTCTTCTTCTCCAAATCTCCCTGCTTTTAAACTTCCTTATCACATTAAGGGTACCACAAGTATCCCAATTAGCCACGCTCACAACTTGGATGTTGCCAACGATTCTTCAATCTCACTTATCACATATATCCATATTTTTAAAAATTGTCATATATGTTGTCTTCTCCCTCCCACAGTTATTACCATAGAACAGACCTTCCTCATTTCATGTCTACATTACTGCAATAGCCTTCTGGTTGGTATTCTTGCCACTAGTTTCTCACTCCAATCATTCCTCCAATCAGCTATTAAAAAATTCTTCCTTAAGTTTGAGTCAAACTGTGTTTTTCCTCTACTTAAGTTCTAGTTTGTTTTTTTCCTAGTCTTTTTTTCCAGTCTTTTACTTTTAGGAACAAATATAAAATGTTTCAGTGTTCTTTAAAGATTTTTACAACCTGGTCCTTTTCCATATGTTCTTTCTTCTTATACTTTACTCTTCTCTACATACTTTATGGTCTTTCTAACAGCACTGTCCTTCCTTGAGCATAATAGCCCACAGGCTGACTCTAGGCTTTTTCAATGGCTGATGCCTATGCCTAGGAGGAGGAATACTTTTCCTTCTCATCTCTTCTTCCAAACTGCCATGGCTTCCTGAAAGACAGTTCAAATCTTACCTTCTATAAAAAATTTTACTGGTTCTTAACTTCCAACCTCCCACAAATGTTTTCCCTCTGAAATTACTCCTAATCTATCTTAAATATATCTTATTTAAGATAAATATAGATTAGGTGGAAGAGTCCCTTAGAGTGGATGACACTTGCCACTAGAGGGACCAGGAAAGATCTGGAGGAAGTGGCACTTAAACTAGGTCTTAAAAGAAGGGATTTCAAGAATCAGAATTGAAAAAGAGAACATTCCAGACATAAATAACCAGTGCAAAAGGTAATGGAAAATGGAGTACCACCCATGAGATACAAAGCAAGCCAGCATAACTGGATTATATAGTGTGGTAGAGGGGAGGATAGAATGCAGGAAAATTGGAAAGAAAGGGACTAGGTTGTAAAAATCTTCAAATGTAAAACAGAAGACTCTGTATTTGATCCTGGAATTAATAAGGACCATTGGAGTTTACTTAGGGGGAGAAGAAGAAAGGAGGAAGGTTATATGTTTAAACTCTAGAATCGAGAATGAGGCTGATATTTTTGTGCAACTCTGCCTTGCTTAATTCCAATTAATGCACAACTCAAGATAGCATCCAATGACATCACTCTATTGTCCTCTTTAAAAATGAAAGATGACAACACCTTTACTCTGGCTTCACTCCATTCTCAGTTTTGACCACATGTTCTACCACTTTAATGTATCACTGGTTGTTATCCAAAATCATTTTTCTCTCTACTTCAATGTCATTTTCCATTTCCAGTTTCCTTTCCTTAAGAAAACCATATCATCCAATTTCTTTATGCTTGTTATAAGAGTGTCAGCTACAAAATCAAGCTGATTTTATTCACTACAAATCAATTGTAAATCATTTTGCTTCTGTTCAACAGTACATGACCATTATTGAAAATTTTCTCATTCCCCTATTGTGACTATTCTAAACCTTTTTTTCTTTTCTCTCACAGACAACTGCCTCCACTCTTTACAACTGGGAATGTATCCCTTACCCCCAACACTTCCCTGAAATTGTTATCTCTGAGGTTATTAATGACCTCTTAAATATCAAATCCAAATTTTTTCACTACTCCTCTTTCTTCTCTGCAGGTTCTGACATATTGACCAGACCCACTCTCCAACCGACTGTTTGTTGTTGTTGTTGTTGTGTTGTTCCTTAGCTTCAAAGACAACACACATATTCTTAGTTTTCATGCTACTTCATTGTCCCTTCTCTGTCTCCAGACACATGTCCTTTAACAGTTTTTCAATTTGATTTAGTTCAACAAGCATTTATTATGGCTCTTACTAACAAGTGCCTGTATGTCAGGCACCATGCTATGTTTTGATTCATTTGAAACCTTAAATTATTTTCCTCTGATGTTGTCATTACTGTGGTTATTCAGTCATTTTCCCACCATGTCTAATTCTTTATGACCCCATTTGTGGTTTTCTTCACAAAGATATTGGAATAATTTGCTATTTCTTTTTCTAGCACATTTTACAGATGAGGAACCAAGGCAAACACAATTAAGTGACTTGCCCAAAGTCACACAACTAGTAAGTACCTGAGGTTGGATTTGGATTTAGGAAAAAAAGTCTTCTTGACTCCAGGCTTAATACCCATCCACTGCCTTTTCCTCTGATGACACAACATTATTACTCAGCACAAACTACTCCAAGTCTGTACCTAAAATGAAAGAAAGAGAGGTCTGATGTTGTGTCCATCCCCAAATACACCACAACCCAACTCTTTTCAACAAAGCTACTAAGAGGAAGCAGAGAAGTTTCAGAAAAGAAATGAGAAGGCTACCTTCCTCACCTTCCTTTTTCAAATCTAAGTCATTGTATCAAATCTGTCTATATTAGCCATACTTTTAAATGATGGTAATTATAATAACAATCTTTATCTCTATAAAGTTGGCAAAGGATATTGCATATGATATCTCTCTCTATTCTCACAAATTTTTGCAGTAGGTATTATAATCCAATTTTGTAAAAAAAGAAACTTTGGCTAAGAGAGGTTGAATAAATTGCTCGAGGTCACATAGTATGTGCCTAAAGCAGGATTTAAATCCATGTATTCCAGATGCTAAATCCGGCATTGGATTTTTTATGCCATCTTGTTGCCTCATTATTGGTCTGTACCTTACAAAACAACAACAATACAAACACATAGTTGCAAACATTGCCACCCACAAGCAACATATGCTATTGTGGTGCAAGTTACCACAAACAAGTGTCTGTATAGAACAGACAAAATCGCACCAACCAATTTGTGCCTACTCCATATTCATTTACAATCTTTCCCCTGTAGTATCAATCTACTAATATCTCTGGAGTCTACTCTAGAGATTTAATTTATACTCCCCGCCCCTTCATATCCCAATAATAGTTCCTCAACAACCAGCCCAGCAATCTTCTTCTAACAGATGCAGAGAAGTTTCCCCACTCAACCTAATAAGGTTTCCAGTCCCTAACTAATGATTCCCAAGATCTTCATAATTCTCAAAACAGATCTCTCTCCAGCCTGTTTGAAATTATACAATATAATAAAGCTCCATTTTAGCCATAATGATATCCCTCAGTCCTTTTTTTTTCAACCTTCCTAGCTCAAGAACAACTCTTTAGAGCCTCTCTCATACCTCAGTTCAATAACTAAGCTTTTCTCTTTTTTTTTTTTTTTTTTTTTTTAATTTAATAGCCTTTTATTTACAGGATATATACATGGGTAACTTTACAGCATTAACAATTGCCAAACCTCTTGTTCCAATTTTTCACCTCTCACTCCCCACCCCTCCCTAGATGGCAGGATGACCAGTAGATGTTAAATATATTAAAATATAAATTAGATACACAATAAGTATACATGACCAAAACGTTATTTTGCTGTACAAAAAGAATCAGACTCTGAAATATTGTACAATTAGCTTGTGAAGGAAATCAAAAATGCAGGTGTGCATAAATATAGGGATTGGGAATTCAATGTAATGGTTTTTAGTCATCTCCCAGAGTTCTTCTTCTGGGCATAGCTAGTTCAGTTCGTTACTGCTCCATTAGAAATGATTTGGTTGATCTCGTTGCTGAGGATGGCCTGGTCCATCAGAACTGGTCATCATATAGTATTGTTGTTGAAGTATATAATGATCTCCTGGTCCTGCTCATTTCACTCAGCATCAGTTCGTGTAAGTCTCTCCAGGCCTTTCTGAAATTATCCTGTTGGTCATTTCTTACAGAACAGTAATATTCCATAATATTCATATACCACAATTTATTCAGCCATTCTCCAACTGATGGACATCCATTCAGTTTCCAGTTTTTAGCCACTACGAAAAGGGCTGCCACAAACATTCGTGCACATACAGATCCCTTTCCCTTCTTTATAATCTCTTTGGGATATAATCCCAGTAGTAACACTGCTGGATCAAAGGGTATGCACAGTTTGATAACTTTTTGAGCATAGTTCCAAACTACTCTCCAAAATGGTTGGATTCGTTCACAACTCCACCAACAATGAATCAATGTCCCAGTTTTCCCACATCCCCTCCAACAATCATCATTATTTTTTCCTGTCATCTTAGTCAATCTGACAGGTATGTAGTGGTATCTTAGAGTTGTCTTAATTTGCATTTCTCTGATTAATAATGACTTGGAGCATCTTTTCATATGACTAGAAATAGTTTCAATTTCTTCATCTGAGAATTGTCTGTTCATATCCTTTGACCATTTTCAATTGGAGAATGGCTTGATTTTTTATAAATTAGAGCTAATTCTCTATATATTTTGGAAATGAGGCCTTTATCAGAACCTTTGACTGTAAAAATATTTTCCCAGTTTATTGCTTCCCTTCTAATCTTGTCTGTATTAGTTTTGTTTGTACAAAAACTTTTCAGTTTGGTATAATCGAAATTTTCTATTTTGTGATCAGTAATGATCTCTAATAACTAAGCTTTTCTCAAACTTCTTTGTTAGTAATTTGGTCTAGGCAGAGAACCTCAGGAACCTGAAAGAAGGAAGGAAGAGGAACTCGAGAACTTTGAGCAATGAGATGCAATCATCATTTTACTATGACTCCTTCTCATACCTATATGGGTCCAAAAAGCAATGGGCTACATCAGCAGGATGAGCATCTCACCTACCTCCATCACAATCATCAAATCACATTCAATGCCAGAGCAAGTCTTGCTAGGGGGATTTTCCTTAGATGATGGTGGTGGTGGTTGATCAGTCATTCAGTTGTATTTGATTCTTTATGACCCCATGACACACCAATGCTGTCCATGGAGTTTTCTTGGCAAAAAATAAGGAATGTTTTACTATTTCCTTCTCCAGTGGATTGAGGGAAACAGATGTTAAGTGACTTGCCTCGGTTTCCTCAAACATAAAAATAGGGATAATAACAGCACCTACTTCCTAGGGTCATTGTGAGCTTCAAATAAGATAATATTTGCAAAGTATTTAGCACAGTGCCCAGAACATAGTAGGTGCTCAATAATTGCTTGCTCCTTCTTCCTTTTTTAGACTTCCATAGTACCAAAAAATATCAAAGTTTTTTCTGAATAGTATTTAATATAATCTTCTGGTTCCCCACACTAAATGAAATGATGAACATTAACTATTCCATAACCACTTTAGGTTTGTGTTCCTTCTGCTGTCACAAGGTGGCAATAGTCCACAAAAATAACAGTAATGGAGATACTACATTTGCTTGCTCTATTATCTAGGCTGACAACTTCCAAACCTAGTTTAGGTATCTGTTAGGGGAGGCATAGAAGACTTCACCCTTGTTACATTATCAAATGACCAAATTAATGTTCACTGAAGTTGTGACAGAAGGCAGGAGGGTAAGTTTCTAATTATGTGTTTCTGAATAGATTCAGGAAAAAGATTTGAGAACTTCCAAAAACAAATTACACAATATTATACAGATTAACAGAAGAGGACATAGAATACTTAAATAACCCTATCTTAGAGAAAAGAAACTGAACAAGTCATCAATGAACTTTCTAAGGAAAAAATTCCTAGGACCAGATGTATCAATAAGTGAGTGAATTCTATCAAATATTTAAGGAACAATTAATCTCAATATTATACAAAATAGTTGAAAAATAGATACAGAAGGAGGCTTACAAAATTTCTTTTTATAGTGCAAATATGATATTGATACCTAAACCAGGGAAAGCAAAAACAAAGAAAGGAAACTGTAGAACAATTTATTTAATGAATAACAATGAAAAAATTAAATAAAAACTAGCAAGGAAATTACAATATATCACAAATCATACATTTTGAACAGATGCATTTATATCAGGAATGCAAGGCTAGTTCACTGAGGAAGAATATCAGCATAATTGATCATATTTTAAAAATAACAAAAATTATATTCCTATTTAAAACCCTAACACACTTTAGAATAAATGGAACTTTTCTTAAAATAAGGAGTATCTATGTAAAACCAAAAGTAAATATTATCTTTAACATAAATAAATTTGAAGACTTCCCAATAAGACTAGATGTCCATTATCACTACTGTTATTTAATATTCTATTAGAAATATTAGTTATACATCTACTGGTCATCCTGCCATTTAGGGGAGGGGGTGGGGGGGGTAAGAGGTGAAAAATTGGAACAAGAGGTTTGGCAATTGTTAATGCTGTAAAGTTACCCATGTATATATCCTGTAAATTAAAGGCTATTAAATAAAAAAAAAAAAAGAAATATTAGTTATAGCAATAAGACAAGAAAAAAGAAATGAAAGAATAAAAATAGGCAACAAGGTACAACTGTCATTTTGCAGATGATATGATGGTATACTTAGAAAACCTGAGAGAATGAATTAAAAAACTACTTTAAATTATTCATAGTTGCATCAGAGTTGCAGGATATAAAATAAACCCACACAAAGCATCCCGATTTCTATCAACAAAACCCAGCAAAAAGAGATAGGAAGAAAAATTCCATTTAAAATAATGGCAGATACTATAAAATACTTACAAGTTTTCTTACCAATACAAATCTAAGGATTGTATGATCATAAATATAAAACACTTTTCATACAAATAAAGGCAGCTCTAAACAATTGGGAAAATATTAATATTCATGGATAGGCCAATCTAATATAATAAAAATAATATTTGCCTAAATTAATTTACATATTCAGTGTCAAACCAAACTACCAGAAAATTATTTTACAGAGCTAGAAAAAATAGTAGTAAAATTCATCTTGATAAAACAAAAATCAAAAATATTAAGGGAATCAACGAAAAAAATGTTAGGAAAGGCAGTCTAGTAGTACCAGATTTCAAACTGTAAATACAAGGTAGTAATCATCAAAACAGTGTATACTGGCTAAGATATAGAATAGTGGGTCAGTGGAATAGATTAAATACATAATACATAGTAGTAAATGACCATAATAACCTGATGTTTGATAAATCCAAAGATCCAAGCTTTGTGAATAAGAACTTACCATTTGATTAAAAAAAAAAAAATCCTGGGAAAAAAGGAAAGCAGTATGGCAAAAACTAGGTGTAGACCAACATCTTATACAATATACCAAGACAAAAATACCAGGATACCAAATTAGATACATGATTTAGACATAAAAGGTGATATAATAATTAAATTAGGGGAGCATGGGAAAAGGCAGATGTATGGATAAAGGAAGAACAGTATATACAGTAAGCACTGTGAAAGATTTAGCAACTCTGGTCAAGACAATAATCCAAAATAATTCCAAAGGATCTATGATGAAAAATGCTATCTACTTCCAGAGATTACTGATGAACTTTAAATGAAGCATACTTTTTTTTTTAAATCTTTATTTTTATTGTTTTATTTTATTTATGTTTTCTCTTGTTACATAGCTAATAATTTTACATGTGAATAAGAAATACTTAATGAAATGAATAAAAGTATTTTTTAAAATATTTGTAATTGTCCCAAACTGAAAAATTCAACAATGGCCACTGAATTGAGAAAGATCAGTTTATGTCCCATTCTTAAAGAAAGGCAATGCAAAAGAATGTCCAAATAACAAAACAACTGCAGTCATTTCATATGTCAGCAAGGTTATGTTTACAATTTTGCAATCTACTCATGTGAAGGGAAGGGGGTCTAGTAATACCAGATCTTAAACTATCTACCAAGTGGTTATCATCAAAATTTTATGATACTGGATAAGATATGGAGTAGTTGATTAATGTTATAAATGAGGTACACAATAAACAGAAGCAAATAACCATAATAATCTAGTATTTTATGAACCTTTAGATTCTACTATTGAAGTAAAAACTCATTATTAGACAAAAACTATTGGAAAAAGTGAAAAGTAGTCTTGTAGAACCTAAGCATAGACCAACATCTCAAAATATACAATGTTATAAATTCAAAATTGGCATATGATTTAGAAATAAAAATGATATCATAAGTAAATTATAGGAGATGAAAACTAGGGATGAAATGGTAATAACAATGGGTAACTTTTATCTAGCACTTTAAGATTTACTAAGTGCTTTAGTATATTACCTCATTTTAGCCTCAAAATAACTCCAAGAAGTAGGATTTTATTGAAACTGAGGCTGACAAAGATCAAGTGATTTATCTGTAGCTAGTAAATTTCTGAGGCAAAATTCAAATTCAGGTCTTCTTGATTAGAAATCCAGTGTTCTATCCCTAATGCCATTTAGTGGTCACCAGATATTAAGCTGAATTAAGTTAGCCTAGAAATCCAGGACTCTCAGAGAAGTGATGCATTATTATATTCTACTTTGGCCAGACTATATATGAGGTAGAGAATTGGATTCAGGACTGGGTGTCATGTTTAGGAAGAATATTAAGAAGTTAGGATGACAGGAAGATTTCAGAAAAACCTGGAAAGACTTAACATGCACTGCTGCTGAGTGAAGTGAACAAAACCAGGAGACCATTGTACACAGTAACAGTAACATCATGTGGATAATCAACTTTGATAGATTTTGCTCTTCTCAGCAATATTTCTAAAACAATTCTAACAGACGTGTTGCAAAATGCTATCCATATCCAGAGAAAGAACTATGAAATCTAAATACAGATTGAAGCATACTATTTTCACCTTTTTGTTATGTTTTTCTTGTGGTTTTTTCCTTTTGTTCTGATTTTTCTTTTACAATATGACTAATATGGAAATATTTTTAATGTGATTGTATATGAATAACCTGTATCAGATTGATTGCAATCAATCAATCTCCTCTCCTTGGAGGGAGGGAAGGAGAAAAAAATGGAGATGAAAATTTTATAAAAGTAAATTTCAGAAACTAACAAATAAATTTTAAAAACAGAAATAATGAAAAAGGGGGAAAAAGAAGCTAGAAAGTGTCCTAAAGGAAGGCAACACAAATGGTGAAGGGCTTTGAGATCATGCAATCTGAAGAATGATTGAAAGAGTTGGGGCTGGTTAACTTCAAGAAAAGAAAGTAGTGGGAGGTTGGGGAGAAGCTATTTGGTTAGTGTCTGCATGTCAATATGACTATAAGTTTGTTCTAACTGTCTAGGGTAGAACATGGAAAAGATGAGTGAAGAAAGGATGATATCTTGGCTTGATTTCAAGAATAGCTTCCCAACATATAGAGCTATCAAAAAATAAAATAGGCTACCAAAATTAGTAGATTAGGAAGCAGTAGATTCTTGCTCACTGGAGGTTTGTACAGCAATATTTTGGAAGACCACATGTCTGGTTTGTTCTTATTCTTGCATGGAATGACTTCTAAAGTCCTTTCCAACTGTGAGAACTGTGAAAAACGATGTTATAATCCTATGATTCAAATGGATGTGAAAGTCCTTATGTAAATGAAATAGATGGTTGCTTTCAACTTAACCATCAAATGTTATTTCATTTAGTGGCTTGTTGACTTAATCCCTGAAAAGTGAAATGTGTAAAGTAGTTTATTTGTCTATAATTTTCAGACAACTTGGGTTTGAGAACATTAGCAGCTCTCTTTAAGAGATTTAGTTTTGCTGGGACACTGATGCATTTTTGGTGGAGTTGTAAATGGATCCAACTATTCTGGAGAGCAATTTGGAACTATTCTCAAAAAGTTATCAAACTGTGCATACTGTTTGATCCAGAAGTGTTATTACTGGGCTTATATCCCAAAGAGATATTAAAGAAGGGAAAGGGACCCATATGTGCAAAAATGTTTGTGGTGACCCTTTTTGTAGTGGCTAGAAACTGGAAATTGAATGGATGCCCATCAATTGGAGAATGGCTGAATAAATTGTGGTATATGAATAATATGGAATATTATTGTTTGGTAAGAAACGACCAACAGGATGAATACAGAGAGGCCTGGAGAGACTTATATGAACTGTAGCTAAGTGAAATGAGCAGAAGCAGGAGATCATTATATACTTCAACAACAATACTATATGAGGATCAGTTCTGATGGAAGTGGCTATCTTTGTCAATGAGAGGATCCAAATCAATTCCAATTGATCAGTGATAACCAGAACCAGCTACACCCAGTGAAAGAACACTGGGAAATGAATGTGGACCAAAAAATAGATTTTGCATTCTTTCTGTTGTTTGCTTGCATATTTGTTTTTCTTCCCAGGTTATTTTTACCTTCTTTCTAAATCCGATTTTTCTTGTGCAACAAAATAACTATATAAATATGTATACATATTGTATTTAACATATACTTTAACATGTTTAACATGTATGGGACTGCCTGCCATCTAGGGGACAGGGTGGAGGGAAGGAGGGGAAAAGTTTGAACAGAAGTTTTTGCAAGGGTCAGTGTTAAAAAATTACCCATGCATATGTTTTGTCAATAAAAAGCTGTAATAAAAAGGAGACTTAGTTTTGAAACTTTAGAATGATCTTTGATCCAACAATTACCCCCTTCCCCAATATCTAATAGAGTGCTAAATTCTGTTGATTTTATGTCTACAGCACCACCATTGCTCAGACCTTTCTCATCTCTCAACTGGACCACTGTAATAGTGTTTTAATTGGCTTTCTGCCTCTAGTGACTCTCCTCCCCAAAATATCCTCCACACTTTTCAAAATTATCTTTCTAAAATACAAGAATGGCCATATCACTCTCTGCTCAAAAAATCTTTAATAGCTTTCTATTTGCTTCTAACATGAAATGCAAACTCTGTTTCCTGGCATTTGAAATCCTTCATAATCTTGGTCTAGTTATATTTTCAGATTCATCTCATATCTTTTATTACTCTGTTTCAGTCAGACTGTATTAATAATATCCCCTCAATTATAACATTTAGTTTCCCACCTCTAAGTATTTGTATAGGCTGCTACTCATACCTAGAACGCAATTTCTCTTCAAAGTCACCAGGTTCTACATCTGAAGAACCAAAAACAAAATATCCTGCATCACTATATCTATCTTACAGTCAACCTGGTTCACATAATCCCAATATCAGCAGCCTTTGCCTCCTTTCATCATCTCCTTCTCCCCCACACTTATTGATGAAGCTGTTCATGTTCTTCTCTTAGCATGCTTGCTCATTTATTTCTGGAGGTGTTAGTTCTCCCCTCCTTTAAGAAGAGGGTAAGAATGTACTCAGTTCATAATCACTGAGTGAGATAATATATAGAGGAAGAGAAGATTAAGAACAATCTTTTTGAGAACATTCAGGATCAGTGAATGTGAATTGGAAGAAGATCAAGCAAAGTAGACCAAAAAGTGGTCAGATTTGAAGCAGAAGAGAGCAACTTCATGAAAACCTAGAGAGGAGCTTATCCAGGAGAAAGTGATCAAAACTGTCATTTGCTGCCAATAGGGCAAGATAGAATAGCATCGATAAAAGGCCATAAGACTTAGAAATTTAGAGGTCATTAGTAATTTTGGAGAGAACAATATCAGTTGAATGATGAAACCAGAAGCTAGACTGAAGTCTAGTTAAGTGTGTTAAGAAGAGATTCTTAATCTCTTTCCTTAATCTAAGCAAAGAAATGGAAATATTAATTATAGGTTTTTTAAGGAAATTAGCTGAAAAAAGAAGGAAAGACAAAGGATGATTTCTAACAAGGGTCAAGTGAGGGTTTTATTTTTTTTAAGCTGGGAACAAAATGGGCATGTTTTTATGCAGCAGGAAACCGCCAGAAAATAAAGAAAGAATAAAGATAAGAAAAAAAGCAAGAATGGTAGTGGGAGCAATCTTCTGGAGAAGATGAGATGGGATGAAATGAAAGATGCATATTTAGTAGCTTATTCTGGCAAAGAGAAGAGTCACTTCCTTACCCAAGAAAGAAATGGAAGAAGAAACAGGAGTAGAAAACATTTTTTAATAAGATGAGAAGGGGGGAAGAGAGAGCTCTCAATAAATGTCCTCAATTTTTTCAGTAAAGTATGAGGTGAAGTCTTCACCACACTTTATCTTGCTAACGGGAAAAGGCATGGTAGTGGCATGGAAGCATAAAGGGTTTTGAAATAGCCACTGTGGTGATATAATTCATTGATTAAAGGAGTGTAAGAAGATTCCTTTCCTACATGGAGGGCCCAGTTAAGATTATGTAACATAAATTTGTTGGGGACCTAGTTAGCATTTGTGATTTTCTCCAACTCTATTTGGTAGCACATGAATAGGAGTAAAGGCAGCAGATGGTGGGAGTGATCTAAGTTATATTTATAGTGGAGACACCTTTTCTCCTAATATTAGGATACTTACTGCACTGATAATATGCTTTTGAATCTAGAGATTAGATCATGGGAATGGAGAGTTAAGTTGGAAATTCAGACAAACTTGTGATGCCTTTGGCCTTTGTTTTGCCATGAAGGCTATTATAAGATGATGAATGATTACCTGTGCAAAGGATGAACTCCTGGGTTCTGGAAAAGTTTTCTAGAATCTATCCAGCACCATCAAAGAAAGCTCTATTTCTTTGAAAGCACCCATAGAGTGAATTATACTCTTGCAATACTAGTATCCCTCTTTCATCTCTATAACTAAATACAATATCCAAAGCATATGTGGAGGTAATAGATAACTTGTTTACTCCCCATAAATCACCACCCTATAATCCCCCAGAAATTGAGGGAAATTAGTGATATACAGTTGACACGTCAGAAATTAGACTTTTTCTATATCACAAGGGACAAGCTAGGGAGCCATCTTTACTGCTCTCCCCATCCCCATCCTTACCACACAAGCTGACACTCTGGACTGTTCCCCAAAGAGCAAATAGAAGCTTCCTGAGGAATAGATCTGAAAACATTTTGGTATTCACCTTCTCAATTGAGGCCTCAAATATTTATAAATCAAAAATTTTAACAAATCTCATTTGGACACAAAGTTTGCTTATGAATTTCCCTATTCCTCTTTATATAGATCTGTGATTTCACTGACCTTGGGAACTCCTGATGAAGAAAATCCTATCAATGAAGGTCAGCAATTATTCTGAAATTTATAATATAGAGGTGTCATGGGCTCAAGTGTTAATTCATTTGCCCAGGATCACATAGACAGTTATATATCAGAAATATGACTGGAACCAGGTCTTCTCTACTCCAAATCTACCTCACTATGTACTATACTACTCTGATTCTATCATCTCTATAATACAGTACCAAGAACTAAACCCCAAATTCCAGATGGGAATCTTCTGACTTCTGGTTTAATAATCTTGGTGCTGATCCAAAATGCTTTTCATTCTCTCTCCCATATGTTTCACTGTTCTCTGCCCCAATATCACAATGTACTTTCTCAGGATGTAAATTTAGGTTCTTTGAAAGAATCAGGCTCAGTGCTAACATCTCTTTCTCTCTCTCCCCCTGCCTCCCTCCTTCCTATTCTCCCTCCCTTTCTCTCCCTCCTTCTCTCTCTCTCTCTCTCTCTCTCTCTCTCTCTCCCCTCTATGTCTCTCTGTCTTTCTCTCTCTGTCTCTCTCTTCCCCTCTCACTTTCTCTTCCCCCATTCTCCTCTACCTCTATTTTTTCCTGTATTTCTGTCTCTTCCTTTCCTTCTCACTCTTCATAATCTCCTCCTTTTCCTGCCCACCACTCTCTTTGCAGGTGGCATGAGTCATTTTATTAGGACACCATGAGTCACCACCTACAGAAGGCAGTAGCAACCCCTCTAGGCCAGCCTATCAGTTGACATCTCAGCTATAAAAGAGCAAGCTCAGTTTGGTTAAATATATCCAGAGAGCATCTCCTGTAATGTTTAACTCACTTGCTTAGGGAACTAGGAGTAGCAACTAAAGCAAATGTACTTTCTTCTCTGATGTACTTTCCCCCTCTAATTAACTGCTTTAATTGTTTATTCAGGGTGCTTAGTACAAAAGAAGAAACTGTTCAGCAATGAAAAGTGCACCTGTGCCTAGAGTCAGAAGTAGGTCATATATCATCTCTGTCACTTTCTCATTATTTAACCTCAGGAAAATCACTTAACCTTCAGTATCATCAGCTAAAAAAGATGGAATAAAAATACTTATGTTGCTTGACAGAATTATACCTATAGAAGGGCAAACATCTTTTCCCCTAGGACACCCAAATTTAGAAGATACAAAAATGTATAATTCAGTTAAACAACTGGTTACTAAAAATAATTGTTTAAAAAGTAAACTAAGAGATGTTGGACATTGTAAATAATGCTTATTTGTGTGTCACAATAAAGAACAATGTATAAATCCTTTTTCCACTCATTTTACTTTGTTTTAATTCCTTGTCAAATTATTTTTGCATCATGAATTACAAAGTTGTTTGGTAGGCTCATTTAACCCTGCCTACTTTGCCTCGCCCCAGGCATATTACTCAGTTGCCAAAACTGCTAGCTATCATGGCTCATAGGACTGGGTTTTCTTTTTTTTTTCTTTCAATCAATGAAAATCCATCTTCTCTCTTTCCTCACTACCTTGTCTTCATAGAGAAAATTATTTTTAAAAACTGAAATAAACATGTATAGTCAAGCAAAACAAATTCTTTCACTGAACACACACACACACACACACACACACACATATCTCAGCTTGCACTCCTAAATCCATCATGTTTCTATCAGGAGACGGGGTGCATGTTTCATCATGAGTCTCTTCACTCTATATGTTTCTGGTGTTTCTGAAACCATTTTCTTCATCTTCATCATTTCTTACAGTATAAACTTTTGTCTTTCCTTTCTTCTAAACCTCACTTGTAATTCACTGTTTATTTTGCTTACAGTTCATCCCAATGTTAATCTACTCTTCCTGTCTCCTTTCCATTCTCCTTCTACCCCATTTTACTGTCAAGTGAAATGTATTTCTGTACCAAATTCTGAACCTGTATTCACTCTTTCTTTAATTAGTTCATATGAGAATGAGATTTGGGTGTTGCCCATTCTTCCCCTACTTCTCATCTTTCCCATTGCATTTCCTTTTTTTTTGGTATCTATATCTATTCATGAGATTATGTGATACAGTTTTCCATATTTATCTTCTCCTTTCCCCACCCCTTCTCCCAGTGTATTCCTCTTTCCTTAACATTCCATTCCTCCTTCAAGGTCATGAAATATAATAATCATTTCTAAGCCTATGGTTTTAAGGATATATATGTGTATATATATATATATATATATATATATAAAATCTTCCCATATTAGAATGCAAACATTTTATCATTGTTTAATCCCTTACTATTACTTATTTATGTCTACCTTTTAATGTTTCTCTTAACTGATATGTTTGTACTTCCAAGTATTTCATGTTGTCTGCCATTATTTTAAATGGAATTTCTCTTTCCGGCTGGGTTTTGTTGGTGGTATATAGAAGAATGCTTTCTGTGTGTTTATTTAATATCCTGCAATTTTGTTGAAGTTGTTAAAGGTTTCAACTAGTTTTTAAGTTAATTCTCTTAGGTATACCATCATATCATCTGCAAAGAGTGATCATCAATTTTTTATTGCTGATTTTTATTCCTTCAATTTCTTTTTCTTGTTTTTTTTATTGCTATATCCAGTATTCTTGTAGAATATTGAGTAATAGTGATGATAATGGACATCCTTGCTTCACCTCTGATGTTTCTGTGAAGGTTTCGAGTTTATTCTCATTACATATAATGCTTACTCTGGTTTTTAGGTCGATACTATTTATTTTCAGAAAGAGTCCATTTAATCCTATACTTTTTAACATCTTTAATAAGAATGGGGGTTATACTTTGTCAAAAGTTTTTTTTCTGAATCTACTGATATAAGCATATTATTATTGTTATTTTTATTATTAGCATAGTCAATCATGCTGATAATTTTTCTAATATTATACCAGTCATATCAATATAAATCCAACCAAACCTAGCATATGATATTTGTAATATATTCCTGTAATCCCTTACTAGTATTTTATTTAAAATTTTTGCATTGGTATTTATTAAGGGAAATTGGTCTATAGTTTTTTTTCTCTGTTTTTGCTTTCCTTGGTTTAGGTCTCAAAACCGTATTTGGATCATAAAGGGAATTTGGCAAGATTCCATCTTTACCCATTTTTCCAGATATTTTATATAGTATTGGGATTAATTGATCCTTAAGTATTTGGAGGAATTAATTTGTGAATTCATCTGGTCCTGAGGATTTTTTTCTTAGGGAGCACATTTCTGTATACAACTGTGTATATATATTCTTTCCTCTTTGAACCAATTTCCATGAAAGTCAGGTTAAAGAATTGCCTGCTATCCTTTCATTTCTCCTTCAACTGTAAAAATTCTTCCCTGTTCACTTCTTTCATGTGAGAACATTTTCCTCATTCTATCTTTCCCTTCCCCTTTCTCCCTATGCATCCTTTTTCTCATCCATTCATTTTTTTTTGGAAGATCATTCCAACATAATCAACTCTTGCCTATGCCTTCTGTCTCTCTATGTATAGTTCTTTTAACTGCCCTAATGATAATAAACTTCTTAGGAGTACATATATCATCTTCCCATATAGGAACATAAACAATTAAACTTTATTGAGTCCCTTATGATGACTCTTTCATGTTTATCTTTTTTATGTTTTACTCAAGTCTTCTATTTGAATGTCAAATTTTCTAATCAGCTCTGGTGTTTTTCTCAAAAATGCTTGAAAGTCCTCTTTTTTCATTAAATATTTATTTTCCCCCTGAAAGATTACACTCAATTTTGCTGGATAGGTGATACTTGGTTGTAATCCTACCTTCTTTGCTTTCTAGAATATCATATTCTAAACCTTCCACTACTTTAACATGGAAACTGCTAAATGTTGTGTGATCCTGATTGTGGCTCCACAATATTTAAACTTTCTCTGACTGTTTGAAGTATTTTCTCCCTGATTTGGAAGCTCTAGAATTTGTCTACAGCATTCCTAGGAGTTTTCATTTTGGGATCTCTTTCAGGATATGATTGGTGGATCCTTTCAATTTCTATTTTATCCATGAAATCTAAGATGTTGTCTTAGTTTTCCTTGATAATTTTTTGAAAGATAATCTCTAGACTCTTTTTTGATCATGATTTTTAGATCATTAAATTATCTCTTCTCAATCGATTTCCAAGTCAGTCATTTTTTTTTCATTATTGTCATTTTCTTGGGTGAAGTTATTAATTATGTCTATGATTTGCTATTTTATCCAATCATTCTTTAGTATGAGATTACTTAGTTTCAATTATTTTTTGGTCTATTTTCCCTTAGCTTTTTATTGAATGTAATTTTCATTGCATCGTGGTCTGAAAATGATGCATTTACTGACAGTCATTTTTTTCAAAGAGTTATTTCAAATTTTATCCTATTTTTCATGCTTATGACTTTGTTTAATTATTTCTTGATTTCTCATGGAATCCTTAGCTTTTCCTTGGTTAATTCTGCTTTTTAAGGAATTGTTTTCTTCAGCATTTTTGTGCCTCTTTTACCAAGCTTTTAATTCTCTTTTTATAATTCTTGTGCATCATTCTAATTTCTTTTTTCATTTTTTTACTCTATCACTCACCTTTCTTTTTCTCTCTTCTCTTTCTCAGCTCTTCCAGGAACTCTTGTTAAGTTTGGGTCCAATTAATTTTTAAAGCTATTTTTGTAGTTGTTTTCATATTGTTATCATATTCTGAGTTTATGTCTTGGTTTTTCCTGCCACCATATAAGCTTTTTATGGTCAAATTCTCTCCCACCCTTACCCTAGTCTACTTCTTGACTTTGAACTTTATATTAAAATTGCTTTGTTCACCTTGGGTTGAGGAGGCATTGTTTTAAGCTTCAGGTTTTTTTGTGCTGTTCTTTTCAGAGCTCATTGTGAGGATCTGAAAGTTTATGGTGCTTTCAAGATGGTATGATCCTGAAAGAACTGTGGTTACTGCTCTTCTGGTTCATGTTCTGGTATTTACCCAGGAAGAGACCCTGGTCCATTGTATTTTTGCTTTGATAGTGTAACCAGAATTGTGTCCCAGAACTGTGTATGGGCAATAGAGACACCGATCAGTGATAACTGTGTCCAGTTCCAGCAAAGGATTCTTGGTAATCTATTTTTCAGGCCAGTTGTTTTTTTTGATGCTATTTCATTTTCTTCTAGTTTTCCATTTTAAAGTTTTGTTTTATTGTTTCTTGATGTTTCATAAAAATAATTAGCATTCATGGTCCCAATTCTAATTTTTAAGGAATTATTTTTTCAGTGAGGTTTTGGACCTCTTTTTCCATTTGGTAAATTCTGCCTTTTTTTTTCCTGAGGCAATTGAGATTAAGTGACTTGCCCAGGGTCACACAGCCAGGAAGTGCTCAGTGAATGAGACCAGATTTGAACTCAGGTTTTCCTGACTTCAGGGCTGATGCTCTATCCACTGTGCCACCTAGCTGTCCCATCGATTCTGCTTTTTAAGGAGTTATTTTATCAGTGGATTTTTATATCTGTTTTTTTTCATTTTGTCAATTCTGTTTTTTAAAATGTTTAGTATTTTGTGCCTTTTTTTTTAACCAAGCCATTGTTTTTTCATAATTTTCTTCCTTTGTTTCATTTCTTTACCTATTCTTTCCTCTATTACTCTTATTTTATTTTTAATATTGTTATTTAGTTCTTTTGGGAATACTTGTTGGGTTTGTGCCTAATTTACATTGTATCTTTGAGACTTTGCTTTTGGCTGTTTGACTTCATTGCTTTCTGAATTTGTGTGTTGATCTTCCCTGTCATACTATGGTAGCCTTTATAGTCAGGTTGTTGCTGTTGTTGTTTGCTCATTTTTTCACCCTATTTCTTGATTTGAAACTTTAGATTAAAATTGGGCTTTGTTCCTAGCATGGTGGTGGGAGACAGGTACCAAACTTGTTATATTTTGGGTTTTTTACATTCTGTTTTCAAAGTTAGTTCTGAGGTTTTGGAAGTTTTTGGTGTTTCCAAGGTGGTATTATGTGAGGAAAGGTGTGATCCTTGCTTTCTTTGTCTGTACTCTGGTCTTTGCCCAGGAAGGTTCTCCGATTCCCTAGAATCAGAAGTGATACTTTCCCCTAAGGATTCCACTCTTTTTTTGAATGAAAATGCCTCTCTCCATTCTTTAACTATGACCCAGAAGTTGGTATAGTCAATAAAGTTGTCAAACAGCTCCTGGTTCTATGTCCAATGCTTGCTTAGGGTGACCTGAATCTCTTTCTGACCAATTATCAGTTCCCTTTGACATCTTGGATTGAGAGCTTCTGAAGCTGTTGTTACTTCTGTCACCATTACCTAGTCCCACCAGTGGTGTTTCATCTATGTGGGCTCCTAGTTAGCCTCCAACACCATATCACAGATCCTTCTTTCTAATCTCCTAAGTTGTCTTCAAAGATTATCTCACTCTGACCATTTGTTGACTCTGCCATTTCAGAATTCTATTTGAGAAAGTTGTTTGTAAGGAAATATTGGAAGAGCTTAGCTAAGTGCTTCCTTTACTCTTGTCTCTGCTCCCTTGCTTGTAGTATTTTTCTTTGACTTGAAAGTTCTGGATTTTGCTGATAATGTCCATTGAGGGGTTCTTTCAAAAGGATACTAATGTATTCTTCCTATTTCCATTTTGCCCTCTACTTTTAAGATGTCTGAGTAGTTTTCTTTTATGGCTTCTCTAAATATAATGTCATGGATTTCAGATAGTCTAATGATTCTTAAATAATTTCTTCTGGAACTGTTTTCCAACTCAGATGTTTTTGCTAGATTATTTAATATTCTGTTTTTTCAGTCTTTTGACTTTATGTTAATGTTTCTTATTTCATGGAGTTATTATCTTTCTTTCTTTCAGTGTTTTCACAGTATTCTAATCAGGGAAGACCCTGCTGACAGCTGTTCTCCTGGTCTGAGCTCTGAAACTTTCTAACTTAGATTTGGATCTGAGCAAAATATCTATAGGTTTGTCTCATGTTGTAGTTCCATAAGTAGTTCAAGTAAGATTTCTGCTTAACTCAGGCACTATCAACCAGCTAAAAAGCTGATTTTTGAATGACAACTGCAGACTCCCCGTTAGCCCACAATTTCTGCCCATACACTTCAGAGTGGGCTAAAAACTGGAATTCTGACCCTACTTTTATCTTCATGTTGAAACTACAGTTTCTGCTCCTTTCTGAATTTGTTCCTTTCTCAGTATATAACCCAGGGTCCATGCACCTTTCTGTAACCTGAAACTGAGTAGTGAATGACAGAGAGTGCCAAATGTCATTTATTCATGCACCCTGTACAAAGTCAGGCACCCTTTGGCTAAACCTGAGACCTCTTCTTGATCTGATACCCAACTTTTTCCTGTGTTAAAAAGCTCTGTGCTGTAACTCTGTCGTCAATGTCCCCAGACCTTTCTGTCTGACTCCTTAATCTAGCCTGGAAAAAATGCCTCATTATGATTTTTTTCTTGGATTTTCTCATCAGATTACAGTATAATTCAGTTTCTCATTCTGTTCAGTGGAATTTTGGGGAAAAGATAAGTTTTACTTCTTCCCACTGTACTGCCATCTTAATTCTTCACAGGATTGGTAGATAAAACATTATGTAACTTTACTTACATGATAGAATGTTATACAAAAGTAATCTATACAGTTTTAATAGTAACAAAGAACTAGAAACAAAGTATATTCTCTTTCTTTAGGGAACAGCCCAACAGATGTGGCATCTAGATTGATGAACTATTATAGCATCATAAGAAATGAAGAATGAAGAATTTAAGCAAATATGATAAGGTGTTTATGAAGTAATATAGAACCAAGAAAGTAACATGCATAATAATTATAAAAATGTAAATTAAATGAAGCAGAAAACAAAGCTGAATTCTGCATAATTTTAATAGTCAATCTCAGACCTGGAAAAGAAATTTTAAAATGCATCTCACTCCTTACCTAGAGACACTTCACAAAAATACTTCCATAACATGGTATACTGCATAGAGATGTGGCTAATAAGAAAGTAGGATCTGCAAAGATAATTTCCAGGATCTCCTTTGAGGTTGCTTCATAGCAGGGATCATAGCAAGGATGTGTCATTCTGAAGGCAAGATTACTGGCCAAAGAGTGTTTCTATTTATGGTACTCATGGAGGCCTTGGGCTCATGGTCCTGGGTTTCCTCCACTAAGATGTGAGGGAAAGGGGTGGTCATGTTGGTAGTTGGTCTACTTCATCACTGACTATCCCTTCCTCAAAGAGCCTTTTCCTCAGATAAAGAAAATGAGTATTAACTAAGTTACTTTTTCATGTTGATATAGCTATTGTCAGACTCAAAACTTGAGCTCTGATGTTACTAGGCACAACAGTAAGCTATGAGAGACCAAGAAATAACAAAAGAGATTATAAAGAATGAAAAAACAGAACAGAATGTGAAACATTTTATAAGAAAAACAACAGATCTGGAGAACAGATCAAGAAGAAAAAAACAAGAATAATTGATCTGCCACAATGTTGTGACCAAAAAGAGAACCTTGACGCAATAATACAAGAAATAACCAGGAATTTACCTGGATAATTATGAACTCTTTATGGCAATTGTCTGGGGCTCAGCTCTTTATTCTAGAACATAAATAGCTCTGGGACTACAAAAAATTTAAAGGGAAAGGGACTTCTGGTTAAAATAATGGCATAATAGATCATAGAGGAGCCTAGTTTTCCCACATATCTCAAATTTAAAAATTATAATAATTAAAGGCTTCATGATCAAGAAATCTAAAGAAAAATAAAATTAACCTCCTTCATTCTATTCAGAACTACATAAAAACATCCAGAAGACTAAAGGAGCTCTTTCTTCTTTATGGAAGTCAATATGTGAAAGGGTAATCCACCAGAAGCCTTCAAGTCCTCTGGCTAAAGACACCTGAAATTTAAAGCATTCTCTTCCAATGGATCAGGAAATTTCCAGGAAGATGAAAAAGTTATCTTCCTTTAATGACTATAGAAATAAGGTGGGAGTTAGCAGCCTTTTGACTAGGATGAAATCATGTGTCCAAAAGTCTTTGGTACTCTGACTCAAGATGTTCCAAAGGGCCATGAATATTGAAATGCTCAGATCTCAGATGATTTAGGGAAACATGTAACCTGTCACTGATCTAAGCTCAAACATACCAGAGAAGGTAGAAGTCAATGGCAGGAGCCCAGGAAATTGAGGTCAAGGTGAAGACCTGACTATCCTATCCAAGAGTACAGGAAGAGGTGATGCTTTGCCTTGGCACAAAATCCTCAAATAGGAGCTGAAGCTAGAGATAAGCCTAAAAAGAAGACATTAAATATTATGAAGAACTTCTATGGTCAATATAGTCAACAAACATTTAATAAGCACTTATGTGCCAGGCTAAGTGCCGGGGATAAAAATAAAGACAGTGACTGCCCTCAAGGGAATCTAACCAGAAAAGTGGGGGAGAACAGAAAAAGGCAGAGTACTCATGAATGAGGATATAGTGGAAAAGTCCAAGAATTCTAAAGTGAATGTAGCCTGTAGGAAATAAGATGTCTGTCCTATCTCAGTTCCTTAAATAGAGACTAAGAAGTTCATCATAGCTTCATAGCCAATCAAAGGGGTAGAGGGGGTACAGATAATATGTAAATACTAAAGCTGATTCGATCTTGAAACATGATGCTATTTCCCAATGATGACTCTACTACAAAGTAGAGATGTCAAAGAAATATAAAATGAGTCCAGCTGGTTAGGAAGTAAGGTGACTGAAGTCAAGAAACATCCAGTAGATATACCCAGAAGAGTATAATTTCACAAATACAAACAGAGCTTCGGGGGGAGGGGGAGAATGACAAAAACTACAAGGAAGTATCAAAGAAATTAAATAAGACTATTTAAAAAAAAGTGACAGTGCATGTGAAATTGAAACTCTGGATGATAGAACTGGAAGAATAAGATAGAACTAAAGATAAAAAACATTACCTTATTAAGAGTAAGATTCCAACCTGGGCTGATTTGCTCCTCTTTAGGCAACCTGGTACCCCCCTCTCTGAGGGGATTTTAACGCTATATACAGTAGCTCAGAGCTAAAGAGATCTACCACCTTCAGCCTTCTCAGTATATTAACACACATACACATACATATATGTAAGTATGTGCATATATATATATACATATTTCTTTAAATAATGAGTGTACTGAAAATAGGTTCCCACTTGCAAAAGGAAAATATTGACATGCAACCTTTTAGAAACACATCTACTGTGTACAGTAAGTTGCTCCCCTATAAGTGCACTCTTTACTAACAGAGCAGAAGACATAAATAACACTTTTCTTGGAGCCTATTGGTTTCCTTCTTGATGCATGCACTGGCAGCTGGCTTCATGGCTGGATTTATCACATTGCTTGCTGCCTGGATAGAGTAGGTGGACTGCCCTTACAATAATAGCAGTGTGAAACTCCTAAGGCTGAGATCCCAATGGCTAAAAATAGCCTCTCATGCAATCTTCTACAAAGGCACTACAGAATCCCTCTCCAAGATTAGTCTCTTCCTACCTCTTGTCTCTTTCCCTTGAAATCTGTTCTTTATAGGACTAACAGAATCATCTTTCTAAAGCACAATTTTGCTCATATCAAGCCCTTGCTTGATATCATTGATTATGGCTCCCCATTACAAATATAATATAATACAAACTTCTGAGCCTGATTTTGTCTTTCCCTGAAAGGCATTTATCTAGATTAAAACATTTAGGTGGCATAATAGATAGAGTGCTAGGCTTGGAGGCAGGAAGACCTGAGTTCAAATCCAACCTCAGTTACTTACAGCTATGTAACCCTCTGGGTAAGTCATTTAATTTCTTTTTTCCTCAGTTTCTTCAATACAAAATGATGATCATACTGACACACAAAGTTGATGTGAGGATCAAATGTGACATTTAGTGCAGTGGCTAGCATATGGAATATATAATACATAGTTCCTTGCTTCTCTTTCCTCTCAGTCCAGTACCACTTAATTTCCTTCTTCTGTACTCTTTTATCATTTGAATTGTCCAACTCAACCCACTTCACATTCTATATCACACTGTGATATATAAGTGATGTATAAGTGCCTAGTTTTCTTTGCTGCATAAGTTCCCCAGGGTCAGAGGCCAATCATATTCATCTCTTTGTTATCCTCCGTGCCTACCATGGTGCCTTGCACATATTAGGTGTTTAATATGTTTCTCAAAGAATTATAGAATCTCAGCGTTGGAAGAGGTATCAGAAATTGTCTAGTTCAATCTGTACCTGATCAGGAACCAACAACCATCCTAACAAATCATCAATCCATCTTTACTTTGCTCTAGCACCTCCTCTGAGGGAGAGGCAAACTCTCTCCCAGGATAATTATGTAACATAATAAATATGTTACAAATTTAGAAAGGTCAGAAAGGTTAGAATCTGGGAGTTCAATCCAGATTGAGTTTTATACCTAATTTAGCACTATGCTCCATGGAACAAAAGTTAATGTTTGGAGTGACCTTCTAACCCTAAACCATTGGGAACTGTGAAGAGAGCTCATCTAGTAATCATGATGTATCTGGACATGAACTTGATTTAATCAACTGTTTTGTAGAACCTGAGATAAATTTTGAGCCCATGTCTAATCCAGAACCCCTGAAATAGTGGAGAAAATGTTTGTACTTTTGCTATATTTTTGAAATAAATATCCTTCTGTAAAAGCCACTTGATATTAAGTTGTTAAATGGAACTAGTACTAGTCACTGGCACCTGTGAGGAAATATTTGTTATTAATATTGCTTAAATCTAGCTTTATGTGACTAGAAAATTATCTAATCCAAAGCTTAAAGTTGAGATCAGTCTGACCTTAGAGATGCTCTGGGGAAAGCTGAATGATTGCAAGGAATGCTTAGATCCCAAGTCTTGCTTTGGGTCTTCCTAAAGCTTCTATTTATTATTATTATCTATTAAACACCTAATTTGAATTTATGTACTTACCTTGATATACATTTCAAACTTCTCTACTCTGAAAACTACCTATTGTTTACATTCAGTCAGTCAGACAAACATCCTTATGCCCTTGTCTGAACTCCATATTATATAATCTCACAAAGATAAGGGAGGTAGCCACACCTTGTTTTGCCTTTCTCCTTTGCCAAAAGACCTAATAAAATTCTTTCTCAAAGTATTTCAGATCTGGGGTGTGGTGGGGGAGGGGAAGTGTTCTTACTATTAATACATCTAAATTGAGGGAAATAGCCAGTGGGAAATAAAGCGGGGAAATAGCTGAGGCACTCAAGCCATTAAAGAAGAGACACCCCATAAATCTATTAAGGTTTAACGATTGGAAAATGAAACTGAGGAAAGGAAAAGCAGGACCCTGGCTTTGAGAGAGAGAGGTAAACTAACTGTTCTATCCTAATTTGTATATTTCTTTGATTTCTGCTTACTCTTTGCTGTATCATATAATGAATTTAATCACTGTTCCTTATTTGTGACAACCTTTGGTATAATGGACGTTTGATAGGAAAGAATCAAGTTGTTGAGTATAAGCTTAGAATATCCTCCCTACATCCCTCCCCCTTTCAAGGAATAATGATCAGAGAAGCTAGTGGTGTTTGAACCTAAAAATCATGCCCCTGAATCAGCAATATTTGGGGCTGGGGCAGAGGTAAAAGGTATAATTCTAGACTCATCCCACGTTCAGAAGAGCAGATCAACCAGGCTCAAGGCCTCTCCTCTTATTCTGCTCAAGGCAAGAATCTTAGTTTCTCTTGGAGAAGAATGGGCAAAATTCCAAAGCTATCTATCCATGTATTTCCAGGAGTTACATTTAGGATCTACCCTTAAGACTTCTTAAATTTTTTCCACTCACAATCCCTTTTTATCCAACAAATTTTTATGCAATCCCGGATATATAAATATATAAAATAAGTATACAAATCCAACATTTACTAATATTAAATCATAATTTCGTGATCTCCACATTCCACATGACCACATATAAGCCATAGCTGAAGAAGTTTTAGTTTAAGATAACCTACAAATACATAATCTACAAGGGAAGCTTTCACCTTTCACTTGATAGAGAAGCATGTATCTTCCTTCAATTTTCTCCCTAATATCATCTGGCTATCCAAAGTAGACATGATATTACTTCTAAATTCTGGAAATAATAACTAGATCCCAACAAAAAGCAAAGTAGTCATAAACTAGAGTTATCGAATGTTAGAGATAGTTGTATCATTTGGTCCATTTTACTCACTTTACAGATGAGGAAACAGAGGTCCAAATCAGTGAAATGATACAAGGGCATGCAGCTAGTCAGTAGATTTAATCAAATAGTTAGGTCTCCAACAAGACATTTGTGTCTCCTAGTCATGGCTTTAAACTGATATTCCTTCTATGTTAACTATATACCTGAAACACTGAGCCTTCACTATAATTTGATTTAAATTATAAAATAAATGCCTACATGCCATGCAGACTAAACATTTCTGGAATTAAGCATACCATTATAAAAATAGTTATTTAAAAGTATCCCTTATTATGCCCCTCTCATCATTTATGTTGTGTCCCAACTGTTAGAACAGCAAGGGAGCCAGGATGGTTAATCTGAAGAACCAGGAAAGCAGCAGCTTTCCTAACAAGGGCACTAACCACTTTCTCACTCTGAGTGTTAACCTGTTGGTAATAAATAAATACAAGGAAGCTCAGAACCTTCTGGTACTCTCTGTTTATTCCTCAGGAGATCTCATGGGTCATGATGTGCTAGGAGCTGCCTGAGGTTGGCTAAAGGTCTGGGTGATGACTGTGGATAACAGCCAAATTCTTGGTTATCTTCTTTGTATGTGTCTGACAACACAGAAACTAACCTCTGGTCCTAAACTTACTGTATTTTATCTATCCCTAGTCCCAGCTTTGCTCAAATTTAGAGAGACAGAGAGAGAGAGAGAGAGAGAGAGAGAGAGACATATATACACACATACATATATATAGATATATATGTTCCTCAGTTCTCACACTTTCTTTCCTCCCTTCACCTCCCCCTTTTCCCTTCCTTCTTTTCTCTCCCCCTCTCTGTGCCTCCTCCCCCAAGCATTTATTATTCATTGCCTATGATGTGCCAGGCACTTTGTAAGGTACAAAGACAAAGAATGAAACAATCCCTACAGAACTTTAGTTACTTTCTCTCTTGGAGGATTAGAAGAAAACAGAAAGTGAAACTACTTATTTTATAGAGCAAAGCAGTATAACCCTCAACTGATAACAACTGATTCTATTAGCATTTTCCAGTTCCTGACAACTGTGGGGAAACTGGTGGAAGGGGAAAATATCTTAGCACTCAAGAGCTCGGTCAACAAAAGGGCCTCCATAAAAGTGCCTCCCAAACAATCAACAAGCATTTATTAGGCAGTTACTGTATTCCAGTCACTATGCTAAGCATTGGGAATACAATAAAAAGAAAACAGTCCGTGGATTTAAGAAAACTTATTCTCTAATGAGGGACATAACATATCCACACAGGGGTATGGGGGTTGTAGATGGAGTAGATGGAGGGTGACTTAAAAGTAAAAGCACTAAGTAGTTCTTAGTGAGGAGGAAAAGGGAAGACATGTAGAAGGGGGGAGGAGAAAGAAAAGAGAGAGGGGGGATGCAAGAGAGAAACATAAAAGTCTCCAGCAGACTGGTATTTGAGTTTCCTTAATTGAGGCTAATGTTTCCAAGAAGCAGAGGTAAGGAGGGAGAGAATTCCTAGAATGAGGGATTATAAATGGGAGATAGAACACTGAATGTAAAGAAAAGCAAATAAACTTGTATTGCTAGACCATGGAGTGCATAGAAGGAAATAATATGTAAAAAAAATGGAAAATGTAAGAAGGGATCAGGTTATGAAACTCATCAGTCGATTACTTTACAAGTTTGTAAGAATTTATTGAGAAGTCACAAGGGTCTTAGTTCTAAGAAAACTGTCACTCTCACGGTATTCCCAGCACTGGGCTGCTTGAATTGAAATCTTCTATCTTGGATTGTCATCTGTTCTTAAGACACCACATATGATTCAACCTGGGGCTGAAGACAGAATTTGTTATCGACTGATAAGCAATGAATTGTTACGGGCTTAAGGAGGAAGGAAATATTTGTCCTACTCCTTTCAGAGCAGATTTATTGAATATTATCCTCTCTAATGCATAACCAAATTCCAGACAAATTGGATTATTTGCTGCCTGAATCCACACTCCATCCCCCCAAAATCTAACTACTTCCCATTTATGTGCCTTTGTTCACATTATTCCCTATACTTAGAATAACCTGCTCCCCCTTCACTTTGGGATTCTTAACTATCCTTTAAGACCCAACTCAAATGCTAGTTCCTCCTGCACATTTCCAAGCTCTCTAAAGTTGTCAGTGATCTTCCCCTTTGTAGATCTTAGATCTAGAATTTTTCTTTTGTGCTTAAATATAATGTTTATCGTGTAACATTGTATATTTTAGTTATCTGTGTCTGTCATTATCTCTCTTCATAGGGAAGAGACTATGTTTTAGATCAATTTTGTACATCCCTATGTGAGGGATGTAGAAGATCCTTACCCAAAATGACTACCCAGAGATCATTCAAGAAAGCAGAAAGGTTGTTTATTGATAAATTCTCATGAGAAAGAGCAATTCCATTGTGAGGAGGGAAAGAGAGAAAGCTTGCAATAGAAGGGCTAAAGAATTAGTACAGATATGCAGCTTTTATAGGTTCTATTATAAAGGATTACATCATAAATTGGGGAGCATTGAGAAATAGGTGCCCTCTCCCCTAATTGAATATTAAACATTGGTGCCAAAGGCAGATTAGAACAGAATGCTTTGTTTCCCTGATTCTGAGAGGAATCATCAATCAGACCTTCACACTTCAGATTCCTGAGCTGACATCATTTAAACTAATAGTCTAAATATTGATAATATTGAACAAGGATAAATGTCATCGTTTCTCATTAAATAAATATATCTAAAGTTTGAAGTAAATATTGACTTGTACACACCATACTTATGTATATCACAGAGATATAGAAATAATAAAAAATACAGAAAAAGAATTTAAACATTCCTGTAAGTTCTTCACATTATCTTTCCATTCCACACACCTAGAACTTAGAACTATGTTCTCTACTTAGTAGATACTTAATAAGTGTTTTCTTTATATATATATATATATTTTTATTTTTTATTAATAAAAGAAACTCCAGATAAAAATTTTCCTGCACCATTATTGATTGGTATCTTCTCTGCAAGTTAAAGCTTCAGACAGACCTAGGAGTAATAAGGAGTTGTGTGATTTGTCACATTCCAGTATAGCATAAGTAAAACAAATGGTCCCTTTCAAATATATTGGTCCCTATAGAACTGTAGGTTTTCAAAGCTAGAAAGGACCTCAAATAGCCTCTGAATGTACTACTTTTTTCTCTTTCATTTAACAAATGAAATATCTAAGAGAAGTAATTGACATTATTTAAGACCACACAGGTAATTAACAACAAAGCCAAAACTAGAAACCAGACTAATACCTTCCCCACAGATAGAAGAATGTTCAGGATCCTTGCCAGACAATGAACAAATAAGCTAGCATAGGTTACAGATGAACACTCAAGTGTGATATATTCTTTCAGTAAGTGAACAGTAGGTGAATACATATGTCTCACAATTCCACAAGTGCATGCATATATACATATATTCATATATATACAAATATATACACATACATATGTTTTCTTTTCCAGAGTTAAATGACCCAGAGTTTGGGCATAAGATCTGGAAATCACAGAAGAAGACTTGGCATAGTCATTTACATCAGACCAAAGAAGATGGAATCCTTTTCTATCAGTCAGTTAGTTAAGTTCTTGCTATGGGCATTTTGGGATAGAATAAAGAGAAGTTGGTGAGTTCCTGGAACTATTCAAAGAACTATGAGTTTTCTTATATACTTTCATAGGGATTAGAGAAAGGGAAGTATTGAAAGAGACATTCAGTACATTCGTACATGCAGAAAAGGAAAGAAATAAAATAACAGCAAATATAGCACAAAATGGAGTCAGTTATGTTCTTTCCAAAATCCCTTTTTGACACCACTATAGCATAATAATAATAAATTCAATTTATGAAGTTTTTTGAGGTTGAGAACATTTTTCCAAGAAAAATTTTATGAGGCATGAAGTATAAAATATTATTCTCAACAACATAAAGAGATCTATAAAGATCCTCTGTCTTAGGGCAAGCCCTGCTTTTTCAGAGAGAAGAACCTATACCTGGAAGAGCCAAAACTGCTCCTCTCTCCTTCCTTCTGAGATCTCCAGAGAAAATTAAAGAATTATTACTGTGATTAGTATACTATAGTATATAGTTAATTGCCACTACAAAAAGGGCTACTACAAATATTTTTGCAAAAGGGGGTTCTTTCCCCTTTTTATGATTTCTTTGGGATACAGATTCAGTAGAAATATTGCTAGATCAAAGAATATGCACAGTTTTATGGCCCTTTGTGCATAGTTCCAAATTGCTCTTCAGAGTGGTTGATCATTTCACAACTCCACCAACAATGTATTAGTGTCCCAGTTTTCCTATATTCCCTTTAACATAATCAATATCTTTTCCATCTTAGTCAATATGAAAGGAATGAAGTGATACCTCAACATTGTCTTATTTTGCATTTCTCTAATCAATAGTGATTTAGAGCATTTTTTCATGTTAGTAAAAATGGCTTTAATTTCTTCATCTAAAAATTGCCTTTCATATTCTTTGACCATTTATCAATTGGAGAATGGCTTGTATTCTCATAAATTTGAGTAAATGCTCTTATATATTTTAGAAATGGGGGAAGAAGAGGAAAATGGAGTTAAAACGGGAGTAAATTACATCTCATGAAGAGGCAGAAAAGACATTAAAATTGAGAAAAAGAAGAGAGGAAATAGCATTGTATGAATCTTACTTTCATCAGATTTGGCTCAAAGAGAGAATATCAGGCATATTTAACTTCACAGAGAAACTTGTCTCACCCTATGGGGAAGTAGGAGGAGGGGAAGGAAAGGGAAAGGCTACTAGTAGGGAGAACAGAAGCAGAAGGGGAAAGGTATAAGAAAGGGGGAATGGTTGTAAAAGGGGAGGACTGTGTCATAGAAGTAGTCATCAGAAGCAAAATATTGGAGAGGAGGGAAAGGGAGAAAGGAAAATTAAAAATAGAACTGAGGGAAAACAAGATGGCAAGAAATACAGAATTAATCATTTTAACTGTGAATATGAATGGGATGAATTCTCCCATAAAAAGGAAGCAGCAAATTGGATTAAAAGTCAGAATCCTACAATAGGTTGTTTATAAAAAACATATTTAAAGCATAGTGATACATATAGAGTAAAGGTAAAAGACTGCATCCGAATCTATTGTGCATCAGCTGAAGTTAACAAAAACTAAAACTAAAACAAACAGACAAACAAAAAACAGGGGTAGTGATCTTGATCTCAGATCAAGCAAAAGCAAAAATTGATCTAATTAAAAGTCATAAGGAAGGAAACTATGTGTTGCTAAAAGGTACTGCAGATAATGAAGTAATATCAATATTAAACATATATGCATCAAGTGATATAGCATACAAATTCCTAGAGGAGAAGTTAAGAGAGCTGCAAGAAGAATTTGACAGCAAAACTATACTAGTGGAGGATCTCAATCTTGCTCTCTCAGAATTAGACAAACTGAACCACAAAATAAATAAGAAAGAAGTTAAGGAGATAAATAAAATTCTAGAAAAAGTTAGGTATGGTTGATGTTTGGAGAAAATTGAATGGAGACAAAAAGGAATGTACATTTTTCTCAGCAGTACATAGAACCTATATAAAAAATTGACCATGTATTAGGCATTAAAAACCTCAGAATCAAATGTAGAAAGGTAGACATAGTAGATGCATTTTTTTCAGATTATGATGCAATAAAAATTACATGCCATGCAATAAAAGACCAGGGAAAAAAGAGACCAAAAAATAATTGGAAACTAAATAATCTAATCCTAAAGAATGAATGATTTGTACAGCAAAATAACTGTATGGACGTGTATACATATATTGTATCTAACATATACTTTAACATATTTAACATGTATTGGTCAACCTTCCATCTGGGGGAAGAGGTAGGGGAAAGGAGGGGAAAATTAGGAAAAAAAGGTTTTGCAATTGTCAATGCTGAAAAATTACCCATGCATATATGGGTAATTTACAACAACAATTTAATTTACAATAGTAAATTAAAAGCTATAATAATAATAAAAAGAATGAATGGATAAAACAACAAATCATAGACACAAATGATAATTTCATCCAAAAGAATGATAATAATGAGACAACATACTGAAATTTATGAGATGCAGCCAAAGCAGTTTTTAAGAGTTTTATATCTCTAAATGCTTACTTGCATAAAATAGAGAAAGAGAAGATCAATGAATTGGGCATGCAACTAAAAAAGCTAAAGAAAGAACAAATTAAAAACCTCCAATTAAATATCAAATTTGAAATTCTGAAAATAAAAAGGGAGATTAATCAAATTGAAAGTAAGAAAACTATTGAATTAATAAACAAAACAGAATTGGTTTTATGAAAAAAAAATTAAAAAAAGATAAACCTTTAATTAATCTGATTAGCAAGAGGAAAAAAATTCAAATTGTTAGTATCAAAAATATAAAGGGAGAACATTCCACCAATGAAGAGAAAGCTAAAAAGCAATAATTAGAAGTCACTTTGCCCAACTACATGTCAATAAGTCTGATAATGTAAGTGAAATGGAGGAATATTTACAAAAATATATATTACCCAGATTAACAGAAAAGGAATTAAATTACTTAAACAGTCCCATTTTAAAAAAATTGAAAAACTATTAATCAGCTCCCTAAGAAAATATTTCCAGGGCCAGATGGATTTACATGTGAATTCCACCAAATATCAAAAACAATTAATTCTAATACTATGCAAACTATTTGGAAAAATAGGGAAAGAAGGAGTCCTACCAAATTCCTTTTATGACACAGATTTGGTGCTGATACCTAAACCAGGTAGGGTCAAAACAGAGAAAGAAAATTATAGACCAATTTCCCCAATGAATATTAATGCAAAAAATCTTAAATACAATATTAGCAAAGAGATTACAGCAAGATAGCCCCAGAATAATATACCATGATCAAGTAGGATTTATATCAGGAATGCAGGATTGGTTCAATATAAGGAAAATTCTTAGCATAATTGACTATATCAATAACCAAACTAACAAATATCATGATTACCTCAATAGATGCAAAAAAGGCATTTGACAAAATTCAACACCCATTCCTATTAAAAACACTGGACAGTATAGAAATAAATGGAGTTTTCCTTAAAATTATCACTAGCATCTATTTAAAATCATCAGCAAACATCAAATGTAAAGGAGATAAACTAGAACTATTCCCAATAAGATCAGGAATGAAGCAAAGTTTCTCACTATCACCATTACTATTCAATATTGTATTAGATATGTTAGCTTTGGCAGTAAGAATAGAAAAAGAAATTAAAAGAATTAAAGTAGGTAATGAAGAAATCCAATTATCATTCTTTGCAGATGATATGATGGTATATTTAGAGAATCAACTAAAAAACTACTAGAAACAATTCACAACTTTAGCAAAACGACAGGATACAAAATAAATTCACATAAGTCATTAGCATTTTTCTTTATTACCAACAAAGTCCAGCAGCAAGAGATACAAGGAGAAATTCTTTTTTAAAATAATTGTAGATAATACAAATTATTTGGGAGTCTATCTGCCAAGGCAAAGTCAGGAACTACATGAACACAAATACAAAACATTTTTAACAAAAATAAAATCAATTAGAAAAATGCCAAGTGCTCATGGGTATCCTGAGCTAATATAATAAAAATGATAACACTACCTAAATTAATCTACTTATTCAATGCCATACTAATCAAACTTTCAAGAACTTATTTTACAGAGCTGAAAATATAATAACAAAGTTCATCTGGAAGAACAAAAAGTCAAGAATTGCAAGGGAATAAATTAAAAAATGCAAATAAATATGGCTTAGCTGAATCAGATATAATCATATTATAAAGAGCGGTCATCAAAACCATTTGCTACTGGCTAAGAAACAGAGTAGTTGATCAGTGGAATAGATTAGGTTTACAAGACTGTAGTAATTTAGTGTTTGACAAACCCAAAGACTCCAGCTTTTGATACAAGAACTCACTAGTTGACAAAAATTGCTGAGAAATTTGGAAATTAGTGTGGCAGAAACTAGGTATTGACCACACCTAGCACCATTTACCAAGATAAGGTTGAAACATGTTCATAATTTAGACATAAAGAATGATATTATAAGCAAATTAGAAAAATAAAGATTATTTGACCTTTCTGTGAAGAAGGAAGAAATTTGTGGCCAAAGAAGAATTGGAGTACATTGAATACAAAATGAATAATTTTGATTATATTAAGTTAAAAAGTTTTTATGCAAACCAAACCAAACCAATGCAGACATGAAGCAATAAAATGGGGGAAAAATTTACCTTCAAAGATTTTGATTTCTTTTATATTCAAAGATTGTTATTTCTAAAATATATAGAGAATTGATTCAATTGACAGGGAAAGATAATGATGAATGCTGGAGGGGAAGTGAGAAAACTGGAACACTAATACATTAGTGGTGTAGTTGTGAACTGATTCAACCATTCTGGAGAGCAATTTGGAACTATGTCCAAAGGGCTATCAAACTGTGCATATCCTTTGATCCAGCAGTGTTTCTACTGGGCTTGTATCACAAAGAGATCAAACAGGAGGGAAAAGGACCCACATGTGCAAAAGTGTTTGTGGCAGCCTCTTTGTAGTGACAAAAAACTGGAAACTGAGTAGATGCTCCTCAGTTGGAGAATGGCTAAATAAATTATGGTATATGAATGTTATGGAATATATTGTTCTTAAGAAATGATCAGCAGGATATTTCAGAGAAACCTGGAGAGACATGAACTAATGCTAAGTTTAGTGAGCAGAACCAGAAGATTGTTCTCAGCAACAGCAAGATTATATGATGATCCATCCTAATGGGTGTGGCTCTTTTCAGCATTAAGATGATTCAGGTCAATTCCAATGGCATTGTGATGAAGAGAGTCATCTACACCCAGAGAGAGTGCTGTGAGAACTGAGTGTAGATCACAACATAGTATTTTTACTCTTTTTGTTGTTGTTTGCTTGCATTCTGTTTTCTTTCTTATTTTTTCTTTTTGATTTGATTTTTCTTGTACAGAATAATTGTAAAAATATGTATAGAAGAATTGCACATATTTAACATAATTTAATTACTAGCCCTCTAGTGGAGTGGGTAAGGAGAAAAGAATGAAAAAAATTAGAACACAGGGTTTTGCAAGGATGAATCCTTGAAAATTATTTATGCATACGTTTTGAAAATAAAAAGTTTTGAAAAGAAAAAGAAGAAATGAGGTCTTTATTAGAAACATTGGATGTAAAAATTGTTCCCAGTTTTCTGCTTTCCTTCTAATCTTAACTGCGTTGATTTTGTTTGTATAAAATCTTTTTAATTACTATAATCACCATTATCCATTTTGCATTTCATAATGTTTTCTCATTCTTCTTTGGTCATAAATTCCTTTTTTCTCCATAGATCTGAGAGACAAGACTACCCTTTATTCTTGTTCTCCTTGTTCTCCTAATTTGCTTTATGTCTAAATCATGTATCATCTTTTATGTCTAAATCATGAACTAATTTCAACCTTATCTTGGTATAGAGTGATTGATGTTGTTCAGTGCCTTTTCTGCCATACTATTTTCCAGTTTTCCCAGCAATTTTTGTCAAATAATGAATCCTTATCCCAGAAAATGGAGTCTTTGGGTTTATCAAACACTAGATTACTATAGTCTATTGTTCACGAGACTATTGTGTCTTGTGAACCTAATTTATTCTATTGATCCCCATTATTCTATTTCTTAACCAGCACCAAATGATTTTGATGACTGTTGCTTTATAATATAATGTTAGGTCTTTTGTATTTTTCCCCATTAATTCCCTTGAAATTCTTGACCTTTTGTTCTTCCAAATGAACTTTATTATTTTTTCTAGCTCTGTAAAATAATTTCTTGAGAATTTGATTGGTATAGCACTGAAAAGTAGATTAATTTAGGTAGTATTTTGATTTTTATTATATTATCTTGGCCTATCCATGAGCACTTACTTGATACTCTCCCAATTGATTAGATCTGACTTTATTTGTGTGGAAAGTGTTGTTTTTGTGTTCATATAGTTTCTGACTTTGCCTTGGCAGATAAGGCCCAAATATTTTATATTATCTAGTTATTTTAAATGGAATTTCTCTTTGTTATCTCTTGTAGCTATATGGAAATGCAGATGCTTTATATGGGTTTATTTTATATTATACAACTTTGCTAAATTTGTTTATTGTTTCTAGTAGCTTTTTGTTGGATTCTGAAGGATTCTTTAATTCATGACTCTCTGGCAGATGATCCTGGAGTCTCAAAGGCTATGCCAATTCAGTAGAAGTTCTCTCAATTACTACCAAGCTAAAAAGATTTCAAATAGAGAGTCAGTGATGGTCTGTGAATATGGCACTTTATTTCCTGTTTATACTGACTGTTTGTCCCCTATGTCTGGAATGCCTTCCTTCTCCAACTTTAGCTCCTCTTAGAATACTGGGTTCAAATAGCACCTCCTACATTAACTAGCTATTGAAGAAAGGATCCATTTTCTTGAAATTGTTTCTTAACCTTTAGAATGAAGATAATAACAAGTTACATATGTCATAAGTTGTTATGAAACTCAAATGGGATGTGTATAGACTACTTGATATATCTTAAAGTACTTTTTAAATGTCAATAATTTCTATTATGTTGTCATTGTTATTTCATTCTTATATTTTAATGAGGTTTAGCAATTTTTGTCATTCTTTGTCATTCTTTTATATTTAATGTTTTGCTGAATATTACCTTGGTATGTAAAATGACAGTTTATATATATATATATATATATATATATATATATATATATATATATAATTGAACAAGAGTATTGGGATATAAGCTCATCTTCTACAGACTCAATGAAAATGTCTTTGGAACAACAATTAGTAGATATGATGATAATTATAACATGTACATAATGATTTATTCTGTTCCCACATGGTTTTAGTTTCTTCAGTTAGGTCTCTATAGTTTGAAAGATTTTTATTCTTTGTAGCATAAAGATCAAGAGTATTTGATATAGTCCTATCAAGAATTGTGCTGGTAAATGTTTAACAAGTGGACCTCCAAGGAAGAAAAATAATGCATGAATGACATACTTATGAATTTAATCTGGATTATTAACATTTTCTTCATCACTTTCTGAAGTCAAGAAAATCAACAACATAATAAATCAAGCCCGGATTTGTAGTATTTTATGATTTGTGACTTGTAAATGTTCACAGTCAAAATTTAACAATCAACTTTCATAAGACAGTTCAAACTGGCTCTATCACACATTTGAAATCTATTAAAAATATTCTTGAATTTTCAGTTTCAGGTGGTTGTAGGTAACATTTTTATCTGTTAAAATGCTTTGGTTCTAGTACAATTTGTATGCTAAATTATCCAGGATATTTGAAGGTTTGCATTTGCAATCCAGGAATATAATGTTTGTTGGTTTATAAAAGACAGCAAGCACTCTTCTGGCATATATTTGGTCATGTTTTTCTAGGTTTCTGATAGATGCCACATTTTTGTAACCAGTAGTGACATCTTGTACAGTTTTCACCCCTTCTTTGTATAATCTTCATCAATCAGTAAGTGTAGGCTTTTTAAAAATTATATTCTTTCTATAATTTCTGGTGGCAATTACCTGATCTGAATTCTCTCTGACTATATAAATAAATTTTCAAGACTCAGCCATTTGTTCAGTACCTTTTTGATACTGGTTGAGTTCATGTTTCTGTGGAAGACCTATCATTAGTTGAGTTTGTGGTGCTGTTATCAATGGAAGGCCTTTTTAATTCAACTCTTGGATCTTAGTTGGTTTACACTTTGCATTAAGAGAAAAACTACTTCAGATTACATTCAACAAATTCAATGGTAATTACTTATCAACATTTACTATTACTTTGTGAAATGAGGTCTGTTTATTCCAAAAAGATTTCTGTATATTAAATCTACTTATTAAAGTACTAAATTATCTACTTATTAAATTTATTCTGAAAATATCAAATCTTCTACTCCTTTCCCATGACAATGTGTTCTTTTTTCTTTCATCCTAAATTTACCTTGCGATGATGAGTCCTGTGTTTCCTTAATATTAGTGGATTTTTGTTTGAAATAATTAGTTTGGAAAACACATCTCTATATCAAACTGATTTTGTTATATAGAACAGTCTAACATGTTAGTTATTAAGTAGAATAGGATCAAGATGGGGAGAAAAAGAATAAATTGAAGGAAATAAAAAGAGGTTATAGAAAAGGTACATTTGTAAAGAACCAAATTAAAACAATACTGAAGTGTCATCTTAAATATAGAAAATTGAAAAAGATGGCAAAATACAGAACCAGTCAACTTTGAAAGGATTTTGGAATGACAGACACATTAAGAGAGCTATGAATTGGTTTGATACTTTTGGAAAACAACTTGGAATTGAATTAAACAACAAAAATTACTAAACTACTGACAAGAGCATAATGATAGAAAACAGTTCTATATATTCCATATAGAAAAATTATCTATAAAATATAAATAAATATAAAATTATGTATCACAATATTAATGGAATCATTTTTATAATAGCAAAAACATGGGAGAAAGTATGTAATTCATTAATATGAAAACTTTTTTTCATGATTGTATACCTATAATCTGTATCAAATTTCTTACTATGCTAAGTTGGTTAAGGGAGGAGGAAGAAAGTTTTGAACTCAAAGTTTTAAAATGAATGTTAAAATTTGTCTTCCTATATAATTAAGGAAAATAAATTACTATGTCTAAAAAGGAGGAAAAAAGAGAAAGTATTCCTACTGTCTGGAGAATGCCTGAACAAAGTATGGAATATTCATATTATCATATATCATTGTATGATAAGAAACAACAAATAAAAGAAATTCAGAAAATCTTGAAGAGGCTTTTTATGAATTGATTCAGGGAAAAGAAAACAAAATTAGGAGAATAACATATATATATATGTATGCATGTATATTTGTATATAACACATGTGTGCATATATATAAAGCCACTGCCAACAAATACATACAATAATGCTAATAAAGATAGTACTGTAAGACAACAAAATTCATATCAAATATAATGCTCAATGAGTATTCTTGAAGACTGATATTGGCATATAATTCTTCCTTCCTATTCGTTCTGAGAAATCTACAAGGAAGAATTTATTTTATTCAATTTGATTTAATTTTCTATTAAAGATACATTCTGTGAAGGCACTGTGCTAGATATAGGGGATAGATATAAGGATAAAACAAACAAAAAATCCAGACTCTATCCTCAATCAATCAATTTGACCTGGTAAACTCAGCCTCCCTGGGCCTCAGTTTCCTTATCTTTAAGATGAAATAATTGAACTTCATGATATCTCTCTAAGTCTAGCTCTGTAATCCCAAACTCTAAATCATTCCAATAAGCATTTACTTAAATGATTATTGAGTATAAAATCCATAATAAGTATAGCTAACTATAAGGCTAGAAGTTAAAGATAGAAGCAAAAAAAAAAAAAAACAAAGAAAAGAAAAGAAGGAGCTTTTGCTTAACTAGAGTCATGTAACATGGCCCAGAAAAGTAAATATGAAGCATACACAGAGTAATGCTGGTGTCCGCAGAAGAGTAACACACTGAAGTTATATTTGCTCAGTGAAAAGTTCTCTAAGGTTTATTTTGAAAGCTCTATTTTTTATTGTTTATAACCTTGACAATGCTTTCTGGTTTGCAGCCCAGAGCTAATAGAATACCTTATCCACAATAACAAATTTGCTTAAGGCAAAATTAGATGTGTGAACTTCTCTTAGTAAGCTAAATTTAAATAGAAATTTCTTTAAATAAAAGAAATAAGAGGGAGTGTGTGAGCCACACAATAAATTCTGATTTACATTATTTCATTCCCACTTCAACCACTATCCAATGCAGCAGCCAGCAGATAGAGAGTAGGCCATTTTAAAGAACTTCCTGCATAATTTTGTGGTGATATTGTAGTTAGTTATTATTGAAGAGACACTAAAATGTTTTGGGGCTGAGCTCAAATTAATTCTTTCACAGAAAGTAATGTCTTTAGAGAAGTGAAGTTATTTGAAAAAGTAGAAAAAAGAATACTGTAGTGTCATGTCTAAGCAACATTTTGCAAGTCAATACAAAATGAGTAGCTAGCTTCTTTGCAGTGAAAAGTGGCCTGGACTGGTCAGCTCCTTGTTTGGGAATGATGTTTTTGGGTAGTGGGGCCACTAGAGGAGACAGAAAACAAAGGGTGACATAGACTTTTCGTTTCACAGGGATCTTATCTTGTGACATCAGAAGAAGATTCAGGACTCCTTCAATACAATCTGTCAAAGATAAAATATCTTTATTCACTTGCAATTAAGAGGAAAAAAAACTCCTAATCTGAATAAATGAAAAAGTATTTAAGTGATGACTATGTGCAAAGCACTCTGTACAGTTCTAAAGATACAAAGAAAAAATATTGTCAAGAAGATCACACTCTTATGTGGGAAAATAATGTACATAGATGAGTTCAGCAAGAAGAAACATGAAAAGATCCTATTGTCTTTAGAGTGCAACTGCAAAAAAAAAAAAAAAAAAAAAAAAGTAATGCATCTTTTTAATGTTTCCACTGCTAAAATTATATGAATTTTTAATGTCAAATTATTTAGCAGTGTCAAGGACTTTGGTGGTGAGAAATGTCTCTCCCCTATCTTCAGCAGCCAGGACTTTAATGTCAGCAGAAGAAGGCCAGACTCATTTCCTGGGGTTCGGGCTGGAAGCAGGACTGCTCTGGGAGGTCCTTCCACTCTCAGGGCTTAGCAATGTTCAGCAGTTTGGCAGTAGCAGTGGTGAGGGAAATGACCCTCTTTGGCACAATGATTTTTCTTCTCAATGATGAGTGGAAGCAAGGTGAATGATATGGGTTGTAGGGGGTGGGGCCCAGATGGTCCCAAGGCTCTTGAGGTCAGGGCTCTGAGCCTTCATTCACAACTGAGGGAGGGTAGTAGTTGAGGTGGTGGTGGTTTGACTTGTCAGCACGCTTGGTCTCTTTTCTCTCCAGGGTGACTGGATATTTCATGGAGGCTCACTTGCCTCTGCCATAGGTGGGGAGAGCTAGCCCTTTTCCCACAAGAGTTATTTCCACAAGGTGACAATGGCTATCAGAATTGGACTGGAACTAATCTAAAAGGTGCTGCTTCTAAGACCCTTAGCATTGTCTTACAAAGAATGAACTTGGCCCCCAAAAAGAGATATAAGAAGATTCTACCCAGATTCCTTATTTTGTAGTGGAATTTTGTTAATCTATCAAAAAAAATTTTTTGTAAATTCTATCAAATTTTGTCAATCTATCAAAAACAAAAAAGTAAATACTTTTTTTCTGAGGGAAAAGGGGGGCAGGATGGCATCAAATTGTGGAATACTTGGCATAGCTCTAATACCCTGTCTCCCCTTTCCAGTTATGGAACCATAATTAAATTAACATTGTCATTGCTATTGGGAAGCTTATGCCAATCCACTGCACTGTGGTTCCCTGCACCTTCCCTGAAACTTTCCAAGCTAAAATACCCCTCCCCACCCACTATTTCCATAGGTATATTGTCTCTCCCATTAGAACAGAAGATGTTTGAGGGGTATAAGGACTCTCCTAATGTGATGCCAGAAGGACAAGAAAGAAGGGAAAACATGTGAGAATTATGGGTGTTGAATGTTCAGAATTTGATCATCAATTCTCTAAGAAAAGCAAGAAAAAAGAAAGAGGCAAAGGCAAATCAGTATGAAAGAATACTAACAGTTTAGTTAAAACATTAAGAAATCATGACAATAATCTGACAGGAAATCCTCTCACACTTAAATCAAAAACCAAAATAAGCAGGCTTCTTTAAATAGAAGACAATTCTTGGAAGAGATCATTAGTTCCAGAAACTAAGATATTTATGTTTCCTACCCAGTTACACTGCTCTTAAACTTCTTTGGACTTCTCTGTCAACTCCCCTTGCCTGGTATCTTCACCCCTCATCCTTTCAGCTTCATTTTGTATGCTGTCTTCCTCCATTAGATTAAGGATAGAGACTGCTTTTCTTTCTATTTGTATCTCCAGGTTTAGCACAAAGCCTAGCACATAATAAGTTCTTAATCAGTCTACTGACTATTAATCAAGGGAAAGCTAGGACTATCTTCTTATTTAATCTAAAAAAAGAGTCATTATGGTATACCTTTAATTAGATTGAAAGCAGAATCCATGGAGGAAGGAGTTTAAGAGGGAGTAAGAAATCAAACTCAGGAAGATATTTTCTCCAAGAAAAGTTCCAGCATAACTAGTCTGCAAATCAAAACTCTAAACTTAAACTATGTAACTTTGTTTTATTTTTCTATGAAATTTTGTCTTTTGTTTTTAATATGACTATAAAATGAAAATGGAAATTAATTGCAAATAAATGTCAATATTATCACCTGATGAAAGATTCTGATTTCAACATAAACTCTTAAATTTTTGCTCCTCTTTAAGAATTTTTTCATCTGAGGTCCTTTCCTTGCTCTCAAAAACAAATTTCCTGGACAAGACTTGGACCTAAATACTAATTACCACTTTTTGTTCAGCAAATGATACCAAAACTAGTGACTATCACAGTATGGTCATAGTTTGTATTAAATCATCTTTTGCCCAAACATAGTCAACAAAGCTGTCAAATTCTTAAATATCTCATTGAATCACGTGCAAAATAGACACTCCATATATGGAGTAGAATGCTTGGTCATAGAATGTTAGAGTTACAAAAGACTTCACAGATCATCCATTCAACAACCCTCCACACAAACATCTTCACAGATGAAGAAACTGAAGGCTAAGTAGGTCCTTCTTTTGGTTTTCCTAATTCTGTCTATAGTGTCACTACTCATCCATTCATTCTCTTACATTTGCTGCCCTGGTGTGGAAAGAAAACAAAACAAAACATATAATTGAAGTTTTAGTCAAGGCTAAGAAGGTTGATTTCTGGGGGGAAAGAAGGAACAATATTCCATTGAGCCACATCTCTTACCTAGTTATCAGCCTTCTCCGGAAGAAAAGTCATCCCATCAAGCTGTAGTGAACTCCCCTAGAGGTAAGGGCAGAGGATTCTATTCCCCCTGGCAGGGTCCCCTGTCTCTTCTGAATGAGACTCAGAAATGCCATTCCATTGGTTTAGTGGAGAGAGCCCTGGGCTTGGAGTCAGGAAGACCTGATTTCAAATCCTACCATAGACACTAGTTGTGTGACTCTGGACAAATCAATGAACTTCTGTTCATTTCAATCTCTTCATCTGTAACTGGGGATGATAAAGGCACCTATCTCAGACCAAACAACAGTATTTATAAAAAGTGCTTTGCACTATGACCGACATATAGTAGGCATGATATAAATACTCGTTCCTTTCTGTTCCCTTCCCTTCACCACATAGCTACCTTCAAGAGAAATAGAGGAGAAAGAACATTCCATCAAGTCTCCAGTCTGGTCTCCTGATAAGGAGAAGGAGAATTAACACTATTCCTGCAGCCCCAAGTATTTACTCTTTTGCTTGAAGTATTAGGCCTTTATAAGGGGGGATTCTATGCCCCCCTCCAGCCAAACTCCTGTGAACACTGAAAATCTATTTAAACTCTTTCCTCAATGATCAACAAACTCTCCCCTGGTTAAACTCTCCCCTTCCGACTAATTCTAACCCCCCTCCCATTTATTAAAGGTCCATGCCCTGTCCTCCACTGCCTGATTCCACTTTCTAGCTCTCATTAAGGTAGGATCCTACCTGACAACACAGGTTGCTCTTTCACTCATCCCCAACTCCCTGACCCACTGATCCAGATGGAAGAGTTGGACTACTCCTCACTCTCCACTGTCTCTCCCAGGTTTTCTCTCTACCAACAATAATTCAGTAACTTCTCCTCCTTTGAGGCTCACTAATTCCATATCTAATATCTAATTAAATTCTCATAGCTATAGTCCTCTGGTCTCTAGGACACTTCTGATCTTTCTTCAATAATTTCAGTGCCTGGCTCACAGTTTTTCTCTCCCCAAATTATCCTCAAACTATGGGGCTTCAACATACATATTTGATATTCCTTCAAACACTCTAACCTCAACTATGCCTTTCACGCGACCACTCTTCTATTCTACCTCAGTCACAAAGAGAGTCAAATCCTTGATCTTGTCATCACCCCCAATTATTCTACTTCCATATTCATGAATTCTGAAATTACCTTCTGTTCACAATCAATTGTCATTTCTTCTGCCTAGCAACTTCAAACCCAGTTCTTTATTGACACCCTGATCCCCAATGCCTCGATCCCTCAATTCTCTCACTGACCCACACCCTTATATTAACTACAATCTCCCCCTTTCCCAATAATGATCCCTTGGTGACACAGTCCAACTCTACACTGTCCTATTATCTTGAGTCCCTTGCCCTCTTATTCACTATAGATCAATGATCTACCCCTGACAAATTTCTGGTGGGATTCCCACCATCTACTGCCTTCCCTTAACACATGCAATTGAATAAAGCTGAAGAAAATCGTGAAACTAAGCTGACTAGGTCTACTATAAATACATATTATATTACTTCAACTGGGTCTTCATTGCTACCAGACAACCCTTTTTACACCTTCTTAAGTCACTGTCCGATTCTCCACAGCAGCTCTTTTTGTCCCTCCTCAAATTTCCCTCATACTCTTGGCTGAGAACCTTGACTCATACTTTACTGAAAAATTAAGGATATTCACTGATCTCCCTCTTTTTCTCCTTTTCCTTATCTCACAGCACTCAAATGCTTTCTGAAACTATCTCCTCCTTCAACCCTATGTCAGATGAAGAGGTGGTCTTCCTTCTTGTTAAAATAAACCCCTCTTTTTGCACAAGTAGTCCCATTCCATTTTCTCTTCTCTAATGGTTCATCCATGCTATCATTCCCACTCTCTCATTTATCCTTAAAAACTTTGTATCTATTGGCTTTCCTACTACCTTTAAACATGCCCCTATTTCCCTCATCCTTCAAAAACCCTAATAACTGCAATAACCTTCTAATTGGTCTCCCTGCCACCATCCTTGTTAGCTAGCATCCCGTTTCTGTCCTCCTTCTTATGGCTAAGGTCTTTGAGAAGGCTAGACACAATAGGGACATCCATCTCCCTTACTCTATTAAGGCCCTATAATCTGGCTTCAAACCCTATTATTCAATCCAAACATCTTTCTCCAAAATTACTGATGCTATCTTGTCAAATCTAGTGGTCTTTTTCATTCTTCATTCTACTTGATCTCTTTGTAGCCTTCGACATTGTGGATCACCTTCTTCTTCTTGATACTTTCTTTTCTCTAGATTTTTTTGACATTATTCTCTTCTGATTCCTCTCCTACTTATTAAACTGCTCCATTTCAGGCTTCTTTGGTGGATCCCCAGCCAGGTCATGCCTTAATTTTGAGTATTCCTTGGGTTCTGCCCTGGGTCCTTTTTTTTTTCTTTTTTCCTCTATACTATTTTACATGGTGATCTCATAGCTAGTTTATATGAGAACCAGAATTAGAATCCAAGTTTCTTGACGTCATGTTCTTTCCAATACCCCATAATACTTCATCTTCAGTGAAAGAGAAGTCACCATCTCTGAAGTTTTATTTTTTAACAAATACTTCAAGAGTTTAATGTGTCTGTGATCCCATTGTTTTAGTGGCTATCCTCTTGAATGATTTGAATCAATATCTATTCATTCCTTGTCATTCCATATAACTCTTGCCCTGACCTTTCTGTAAGTTTTCCACAGGGATCTATCCAGTGTCCTAGAGGACTCTTCTAGATTTCCTAGCTTAGTATGAATACCAACAGAGAAATATTCATCCCTCATCATACATGACCAATCCATCTCATTTTAGTGTTCTATATCTCTCAATTATATCATTTGTAATTTAAATGCTTATTGAATGACTGAATTTAGTTTACACTACCCTGGATATCCTCAACGAGAGTGATTAATCATTCAACTAGGATTTATAAAGCATCTGCTAAGTGCCAGGTACTATGTTAAATACTGGGGATATAAAGAAAGGGAAAAAAATCCCTGTCCTCAAGGAACTCAGCCTAAAGTAAATATATAAACAACTATGTACAATGTATATATTCAGGACAAATTCGAAATCATCTTAGAAGCAAGTCCTTAAGATTAAGGACTGGGAAAGGCTTCTTACTGAAGCCAGTCAATCCTTTTAGTTTTGTGGAATTCTTTCTTCCTCTTTTTTATTTTTTATTATAAAATATAGCTTATCTCTATAGATGGTAGAGGGGTGCAGTAGAAATTTAACTGTGACTTAAAGGAAGCCATGGAAGTCAGCAGACAGAGATGAGAAGTGAGAGAGTTCCAGAAATGGGAGACAGAAGTGAAAACTCTGAAATGAGAAATGGAGTATCATATGGGAGGACCAACAGGGAAGTCAGAATCATTGGATTGCAGAATAGGTAAAGGAGATGTAAGAAGAGTGGAAAAATAGTAATGCAACAGATTAGGTGGGTTTTTAAAAAGCCAAACATAAAATTTTATTTTTGATCCTACAGGTATAGCAAAAGTTTCCATTAAAGATTTGCTAGTTAAAAATAATTTAAAAATTTATCAGTATCTTTTTACTTCACCTAAATTCCTATTGTATCCCTGTTCCATTCCCTCCCAGTGAACTATCTCTTATAATAAATAATTAAAAAGAAAGAAAAAAATCCACAAAACTGAGCAACATATAAAAAAAATACTGGTATTATATACCATGTTCCACACTCAAGTTTCTTCACCTTCTCAAAGGGGAAGGAAGAGGTGTCTTCTCCTGTTTGATATTAATCAAAAGTGACTGAACAATGTTATCTCTGCAGTTACATCTTTATTTGCTTCTCTTATCTCACAGGATTGTTGTCACATGAAATCAGGAAGTAATGTATTATATATGTAATACAAATGAAAATATGCAAATTTTAAAGTGCATTATAAAGTAAATATTATTTAACATCATCATCATCATCACCACTTCCCATCTGCTAAGATGCAAGAAGGGATAATCCAATTAACAGACAAAATTAACAGTCATTGTTCAGACATCCTATTTCTCACCTTTCTTGCCTCTACCAAAATTCTCCTTAAAAAAGGCAATGTGGCATAGTGGAAATATTGCTGGACTTTGGAGTCAGAAGATGTGGACCTTACCAACTCTATCTGCTTGGGCAAGTTGTTTAATTGATATGTCTCAAAAAATGTGGCATGAGGAATACATTTTTCAACATGGACAATGTATTGATTTGCTTTACTTGATTTTTTTTTTTGGTTAATAAGTAAGAATTCTGGTTTTTTTTTTTTAATTTGAGAGTTATTGGAAAATGACAATAAAGTTTTAAAAAAGCATCAATAAAACACATTTTTTTTTAAAAAGAGGGAAGAAACCCTTCTAATAATTGTTAAGCAAAGGATAAAACAACAAATGTATATTTACCAAAGATGTCTGTCACTATTACAGAGGCTCTCTTGCCACCTCAATAAAATATACAAACAGTAATACATGCACTAACAATCAATAAAGAGAAAATTAAATAGGTAAAAAGGACAACTACAGAGACAATGGTATATCATAGTATGATCAGGTCATTTACTTAGTAGTTCATAATATATATCTAGCATAGGCACCAAAAATGGAAAATGAGTTAGTTCCAGAATTATAGAGAAGGAAGAGAGCACAAATTGGGAATTGTGTATTTTTTTTTTAAGATTCCAAATGGCTCCCTTACAAAACCATCTTTTTAACACAAACATTTTCCTGCAAAGCTGTATGGTTAAAAATCTTAGGATGCTTCAATATTCAAGAAATCAAAACTGGGTAATTTAGAAGGTAAAGCTGATAGGCAAAAGGAGGAGCTGGTCGATGTTTGTTTCCAGTATTGGCCAAAATTAAGAAGTGGCATAAAAATATCTTTGAGATAATGTATGATCAGAAAAAAAAAAAAAGTGGCCTAGTAGTATGTAAAGCAATGGATAATCCAAGGGCAAAGAGACTCAGAGAAAGATCTGGCATGGTGAAAAGATCAGGTATTCATGGGAAAACAAGGACTAAAATCACAGAAGATGAAAAAGTATGGATTATAGAATTTACAATCTGCCCCAATGGAAAAAATGCCCACGATGTTGGGTATTGGCACCTGAGCTCAAAAGAACCCTAAACCTCAGCATACCTGAGGTAAAGATTTCCACGAGCTCAGAGATCCAGAACTGAGTGCCTGTAGTTCATGTGGCACTTTGTGTCCTTTGTGTTGTGTCCTTTGTGTGCTTCATTCCTAGTCACCATCGTGCGGGAATGAGAGATGGTTCAGTCTGGTCCTGGAAGCTAAGCATCTCAGCATCTGAAGGCTGGAAGGCCTATACTGATGCCATTCCCAGCCATCACAAGACCAAGGCTTTCCTCAGCTTCAACATAATATCTTTCATGGTTCCCATAGCTTACTAGAGCCTTCCCCACAAAGGTTGCTTTATATCTGGTTTGTATATATTTTGCAGATGTCGCCATATGAGCAGGTGATCTCTTCTTGAGTGCAAGAACTGACTTATGTTTTTGTTTTTGAATCCTTAGTACCTATTAGGTATTGAATAATTGCCTGTTACATCACTGAATAATTGACTAACTAACCTAAAACACTGGACTGGAGCCAGGAAGACCTGAGTTCAAATCCTGTCTTTAATACTTACTAGCTGTATAAGCCTGGTCAAGTTACTTAATCAATTTACCTGAGTTTCTTCATTTGTAATATTGGGGAAATAACATTTTCTTCAAGATGTTGTTAGAGTAAAATGAGGCAATATATATAAAGCACTTTGCAAAACCTAAACTGATTATTATTATTATTGATATGACCATCACCCATCCAGGACTCATACTATCTCCTCTGTGATTCAAAGCTCTGAAACTCCTCTTTGACTACAATTTCTATTCTCCATTGTCTCCTATCTTGCCATTCCTAAAACAATTTTGTCATCGTGACCTTAGTCTCTTCCTCCTTTCCTGTTCTCCCACTCTTACAAACCTATCCTTTCTTCCTTCCAAAGCCATAACCCTATGCTTAACCAATATAACATATACTATCAGCTACTCTTGAATTCCTGGCCCTCTTATCATTTGTCTCTTTCCATCATTTGTTGTCTACTTACATATCTACATCCTGATGCCCCCCAATTCTATTCATTAGCTTCATTGTCTAACTCATGAACTTAGCTTTTTCACACTGAAAATCTTACCGTCAACTGAACGATAATTTCTCAACCACAGCTCTATTACTATCCCATTCCTCAAATTGGAGGGGTTCAATCAGAATCTTGAATACCTCCACCATGAAAGACCTTGTTGGTCCTGACCTTGGCTCCACTTTAAAATCCTAGATAAATGCTGTCAAATGAAAGGTGTTCCTTGCACTGATGACACCTAAAAACAAAATTAAATTAGTGGTAAAATTGTATGGCAATCAAATTCACAAAGACAGGATCATGTATTTTGTCTCTTCAGGAGATAGAGCAACTTTGAAGCCCTCATGCAGTGTCTTCAGTTCTCTCCCTTAAGCTGCTATGCAAGTTTTTCTATCTATCAGTTCTTCTTCCTACTTCTTATACATTAAATAGGATCCTCCTGACTCTTAGAGATTCATGTTTTGCTTACAAATTCACAACTCCTCAAACTTTTTATGTGAAATCAATAGTACTTTAAAAAAAATCATACCTCAGTCAATAAATATTTATATGATTTCTTTTTAAGTTTTATCTTGTCAAAAGAAAAAAGAATTACTTACACATGAACTGAAATATACATTATGCTTATATTTCTGAAGGCTTCATCATAAGCATTGATTACGTTCGTACCTTAAAACTATGTACATATATTATATATAATATAGAGACATGTGTGTGCATGTGCATACATACACACATATACATATGTGTGTATGTATGCATACTTATGTAGCATATTTTTTAAAACAAGGGGTTTTTATTGTTTTTTAGCTACCAATCATCATCTTTAACAGCCATATCTTGCACCATTTAAAAATTAATATAAATCTTTTCCTTTACACATTTTTTGTGTCTTTTCTTTCTTCTTTTCTGCCCTTTTCATCATCAAATTGCGATGTACCTTCACTTCAGATTAGTTTCTAAATACCACATAAAACCACCTTATTCAAACCTTTGATCTGTACCCATAGAAGAAGAATGGAATAACTAAAAATTCTCATTCATACTTTGCCCACCTAAGACTCCTTATTGCTCTAATGTTTAGGACAAAAAAATTTTTGTTTCAAGAACTCCTTTTTGAATTAGATTCTTGAACTTTTGAATTAATTGTTCATGGAAACCACTAAATTCCTTTAAAAATCAGCTCCAGTGCTGCCTATGTCAAGATCTCTCTAGATTTTCCCTACTTGTCAGTGGCCCTGTCTTCCTGTCAGTACAGACTCAAGAAGACTGTCAAACACTAGTAGTTCAGTATAATAAAACATGGGACTCACAAGATAATAAAGCTAGCCAGCTTTCTTTGGCTTTTTTGCCAGATTGCCTAACTGTCTGGATCAGGTTAGGTTTTCTTCTCACATCTCCAAAGCCAAATGTATGATTTCATTTGGAACAGAACAATCACTTCTTTAGGCTGTTAAGGCAAACCTCACATATTCATTCTGAGGCAGTTCTAGAACATATATTTGGTATTTATTTGTTTTAATGAAGGCTGACATACTGAAAATAGTGGAGAGATCAGGATCACAAAAGTATAAAAAATTCCTCCACCATCATATCCTTGGGGTATATCTAGCCCCTTGGGGTAGTAGTGGGCAACGCACTATACATCACAGCTAAGCTATGTACTTTTTTTTAAGATAAAAAAAAATTTTAATTGAGAGAGCAATATTGACAGGATGTCCAGCAAGATGCTTCTGATCCAGATACATCAATGTGATTGGTAGATATGGGGAATTTAGACATCGAGAGGATTAAGACATCAGGGGATTTTGAACATAGATAATTAGTACACTGATGTGCTAATGGCTGGGTATCTGTGACTGATGAATGCAAGCCTTCTTTAAAATTATTATTATTCTATATCTTTCCAAAAAAGCAGCAGTTATTTTCACTCAGAGACCTTGGCTGACATGACCCATGTGACATGCAGTCAAGCTAACATGCAGCTTCTGTGGAAGACCACAGAGGGTCTCCACTTGATATTTGAGGATAAATCTTAAACAACGGTAACACAATTCATCTGAAACTCATTTTGTGAGTCCGTTTCCCAGTTATCATCTAAAATAGATGTAAGGTGTAAATTCTCTGTCTGCCAAGTACTTAGTAGACTGCCACTCAGGAACTGAGAAGAGCTAAGCAACACAAATGCTTTGTGGAGTGAGAAAAGACCACAAATAACTTTTTCAGTGAAGAGGATGCTGGGCTTTTGAGACAAAGGAGCAGGCTCTGGCAGATATTATCAATATTGAAAGACTTTGAATACTGGTTGAATAATGGGGTTGTTCCCTGTCATCTGAGGACCACCATCAGGAGTATGGATTTTTCAGGCAAAACAAATCTTGAAGATCATTTCTAAGTAAATTGTGATCTGTATCATTGGAGGAACAACCTACACCAGTGAAATTATAGTTTTTAAAGGAATGATGTGATATACATATATATGTACAAATTATATATACATATGTATTTATATACATATTCAGATCTTTGGTGGAAGGAATACATTCTCAGTACTATGACTGCCATTGCTCACCTCTCAGCCAAACTTGCGGAAAATAGAAGCTACAGGAATAGAGAAGGGAAGACAGATCTGAGAGGTATGGCAGAGTTGGAAGCATAACAGTCTCAATATGAATGAAATGACAGAGAGTGAAAAAGTAAAGTAGCTACAAGATTTCAAAGATGAATTGTATGGTAGGGACACAGACAGATATAGTAAAGCAGCAAATAGTGGAAAAAATGAATCTGGTTTTGAACAAACTCATAAATTGAAGAGACTGATGGAACATCTAAATTTCTGTGTAAATTATTTATTAGGAATCAGTATTTCTGAGAATTTTCCTCTAATTATTTTTCCATTTTCTACAGAGGAAGACTAAGTGTCATATAGTTACTCACCTAAACATTGTACCAATTTTTTTTCTTTTTACTTTTCCTTCTTCCTCTTTCCCTCTTTGCCCTCCCTTCTTCCCTCTCTTTCATCTTCCTTCCTTCCTTCCTTCCTTCCTTCCTTCCTTCCTTCCTTCCTGCCTGCCTTCCTTCCTTCCTTCCTCTCTCCCTCTCTCCCTCCTTCTCTCTCTCTCTCTCTCTCTCTCTCTCTCTCTCTCTCATTACAGACAACTATAGTTGAATAGCAATGAATGGATGGCAAAAAGGGTAGGAGATAAGATACCTAGATCTGTGTCCTTCCAAGGTTTATTCTTCAGTCTACAAGTTGGAATAGTCTCTTAGTATGGAACCAATTCTGTAGATCAAATCTATTTAAATTGTGGGTTGTGACCCCATGCAAGATACCATAAGTAAATATGGGGGGGGGTGAAAAATTATGATTTATTATCAGTAAATATTTGATTTCCATAAGTATTTTATATGCATATGCACCCTGAATTGCATAAAAATTTCTTGGGCAAAGAGGGGTTGCAAATGGAAAAAGCTTAAGAAGCCCTGCTCTTGGTCATAGTTAAGTGGTATCAGTAGAGGAAATGGTAATAGAGCCTTTTCTTTTAACACATGTTTAGTGAACTCCTGCTACTTGCTAGGTGTGGTACTGATCCTATCCTCAATGCATTTGCCATTTGAGTATAGAAGAATAAAAAATGACTTTATCAAGAAAGGAAAACATGATGAGCATCCCAAGAGAGGCATAAAGAAAATGCCACAGAAGTTCAAAAAAAAAGGCTCCCACTTTGGGCCAAAGGGAGATTCAAAGATGGTTTTTAAAAATGTGTTATTTGAATAGAATCTGAAAGAATATTTAAATTTGAACAAAATGAAATGGCCCTCATTTTGGAAAAAGAGAAATATGAAAGCAAAGTAGGTCACAGAACAATAAATGTGCTTGAGAAAAGCAATTAATCTATTTTAACTGGAAGATAGGATATATGTTGGATAGTTCATGGAGTCAGAGAATTTAGAGCTAAAGGTAAGGAACCTTAGAGAATTAGTCTGAATTTTCAGATGAAGAATTAAAACCATTTCTAGTTATATGAAAAAATTCTCTAAATCACTATTGATCAGAGAAATTCAAATTAAGACAACTCTGAGGTAGCATTACACAAAAACAGATTGGTTAAGATGACAGGAAACGATAATGATGAATGTTGGAGTAGAACTGTGACACTACTACATTTTTGGTGGAATTGCAATCTGATCTAACCATGCTGAAGAGCAATATAGAACTATGCCCAAAGGGCTATCAAACTGCATACCCTTTGAGACAGCAATGTTTCTAATGGGCCTGTATCCCAAAGAGAGTATAAAAAAGGAAAAGGACCCACATGTGCAAAATGTTTGTAGCAGCCTTTTTTGTGATAGAGAGGAACTGGAAACTGAATGAATGCCCATCAATTGGGGAATGACTGAATAAGTTATGGTATGTGAATGTTATGGAATATTATTGTTCGATAAGAAACAATCAGCAGGATGATTTCAGAGAGGCCTAGAGAGATTGACATGAACTGATACTAAGTGAAGTGAGTTAGAACCAAGAGAACATTGCACACAGCAACAAGATTATGTGATTATCAATTCTGGTGGATATAGCTTTTTTCAACAATGAGGTAAATCAGATCAATTCCAATGGTCTTGTGATGGAGAAAGCCATCTACATCCAAAGAGAGGACTGTGGGCACTGAATATAGATCACAACATAATATGTTCACTTTTTGTTGTAGTTTGCTTGCATTTTGTTTTCTCTCATTTTTTTTTTTTTTTTACTTTTTGATCTGACTTTTTTTTGGGGGGCAGCATGATAATTCTGGAAACATATATAGAAGAATTGCACATGTTTAACATATACTGGATTACTTGTTGTCTAGGGGAAGGGTTGGGAGGAAAGGGAGAAAAAATTTGGAACATTAGATTTTGCAAGGGTGAATTTTGCAAATTATTCATGCATATGTTTTGAAAACAAAAGGCGTTTTTTAAAAAGCAGGAAAAAAAAATTAGTCTGATACCTTGTTGATGAAACTAAGGCCCAGAAGATAAGTGACTTGCTTAAAATTACACAGGTAGTAAATAGCAAAATCAGCGTTTGAATCCAGGGCCCCTGTTGTAATTCGCTGTTATTCTACTGCTATCATGCTATAACAGTGGAAGGGAGCACAGAGAGGTTTTCAGCCTGGTGATGGTAGGGCTTGGTCTATTAGTCTACAACATTTGTCTTCCAGATGCTTACATTTTCACATTTGTGCTTTTGTTGATGCTGTTTTTTAACTGTAATATGTCTGTTTATTCCTGTCTCCTATTCAATTCTAGTCTTCCTTAAAAAGTTCTTAAGGCCTTCAAAAGGCCTCTAGCCTTCCTTGACTCAAACACTACCTCAGTCATAGACCTTCCCTGACCATACCAACCCACAGTGATATCTCTGTCTCCTGAATTCATGACATTTTATTGTTCATAAAGTTTATCATATGGTCTTTTGGCATGCTTTATCCTTTTTTTGTACTGTTATTCAACTCAGACTTTTTAATTTTCATGTATATAAATCAAGTATGACTGATGTGTTTACCCAATTAGGTGGTCAGCTACTAAAGGCAGGAACTCTTTTCTTCTTTTCCTCTTCCTCCTTCTCCTTTTTTCCACAGTACTTAATACAGTGTTATTCACAAGCTAATGAATAAAATCTATCTAATGAATATTCTCCTCTGTAAATTAATAAGTTGGCTTTCTGGAACAATTTAGTACAGTGCCCATGTGGTAACCTCAACGCATTTTAAAACTCTTTGAAGGCAAAAGTACAAGATTAATATTTAACATTTTTACTGAAATGAATATGATGTACATTTAAATGAACTTAAACTCTTCATGATTAATAACAATACTAGCTCACATTTATGTAAGTTTGCAAAATGTCTTACGTGTCCTAAAACACTATCTCTTTAAGGCTCTTTTCATAATAAGCACTTGGAGAAGGCTTGTTGCTTGTTAAGAGCATTCTTCTGGTTAAGGAAGAAAGGTTCTTAACTTGGGATCAAGAAGATCTTAGATTTCAGGGAGTCTATGAACTCGGGCGGGTGAAAAATGGCATCTTTCTGTTCATTCACTTTTAACTGAAATTTAGCGTTTCCTTTACTTAAAAGCGTTATTTTGGTACAGGATCCATAGGCTTCATCAAACCGCCAAAGGGATCTATGACCAAAACAAAAAAGCCGTCAGTCCTTGCTCCAGGACATTTCTTTGCAAGATGTAATCCTCTTGTGAAAGAGAGAAACCCGCAACCCTTCACGCTAAATAAATGGCCATCATCAGCAAATCAAATGCCTAGCGAAGCCCTGGGAAATATTTACTGAACAATACATATGGCTCAAAGTTGGACGCTCTGGATGGTGCTCAGTTACTTCTACAAGCATTTACTGAACTCCTACTGTGTGGCAGCCACTGAGTAAATTTTAATACGGGAAGCAGGAAAAATACGGACTGGCTTCTACTCTGGCGGTGTGAACGCAGCGTGGGCAGCACGGACACCTTTCCGGGATGGGTCGGTCATGGAAGCTCGGGGCAGATTCGTGAGGCTTAGAGCGACAGCTCGGAGGTTGTCTTCACTAAGGAGGCAAAGAGCGGAGGTTAACAAGCACGCCAATAATAAGACACCGACGAGGGAAGCCCGCAGGGAGAAGCCGCGGGAGACGCCCGTGCTCACTGTCACTGCAGCTTACACCTGACCGCACGGACGGCTCAGAACAGCGCCCCTCCGCCCCTCCCCAGGACGCGTCCCGAGTGTGCGGGAGAGGGCACCCCCGAGCGGCGATTTTCCGGGTTCAAAGTCTCAAATGAATTAAGCACGTGACAAAGGCAAACGAGCCAGCCAGGAAGTTTTCTCAACTTCGGTCAAAAGGATGGGTTCAGACAGATACATCAGCTACGCGTTATGTCTTTTAGTGATGTCACTAACTTCGATTTCTTTTGCCTCCGACACAAAGAATTCCTTCCCCCAAGTTCCTCCGCGCTCATCCGAGCTAATCTCTAGGCCTTGGCCCCGACCTAGAGACTGGGGGAAAGATAACAGCGGCCAAAGCCTCATTGGCCCAAGACAGACTCCTTTAAGACGCCTTCCTCTTTAAGAGACTCACTCACGTGGCTGCTGTGTTGTGTGCGCTCAGCTGGGAGGTGGGTGGTTCCTGAAGAGCGCCACATAGGCTGTCCGAGGGGAAGGGGAGGAGCTATCCGTCGGGATTGGTTAGGAAGGAAAGGGAGAAAGGGTCAGAGGCGGGGCCAGTCTCGAGGAACTGGCTTGCCCAGGGACAGCTAAGGGAGGGGTGGGCCTCACTGCAGGGGGGGGGGGGGGGGGGAGGGTAGTTAAGGAAGGGGCGGGACCCCGAAGAAGGGGCGGGGCCCACGAGAGTAAGTGGCCTGGACCAACCCGAGAACCGGACGGGTGAGGGGCGGGGCCAAACTGGGTGATTGACGCCCAAGGCCGGGCCACTGGGAGGCGGGGCCAAGGCTGGGGCCCGACTGAGACCGAGAGACGGGAGCGGCCAAGGCGCTTTACCTCAGCTGAGGAAGCAACAGCCGCCTCCGCCGCCGTCGCCGTCGCCGCCGCCGCCGCGGACCGACCCTAAGGCCAGGCCGCTCGAGGTAAGTCCGGGTCTCTGGCCAGGGCGCAGCCTAGTCATGTGGGAACTCTCTGGGCCTGGCGGTGTGGAAAGGCTCCGGGCCAGGGATCGAACTGGAGGAACTGCCTCCTGGGGTCTGCGCGGCCGCCACCGTCTGCTTTCCCTTCCCCCTCCTCACGGGCTTCGGAGGCGCTGCCGCAGGAGCAACCGGGGGGGGAGGGGGGAGAAAGCACTCTTAGGCCTGCCGAGGAGGCGGCGGCGGCGGCGGCAGAGTGAACACTGCGGATAAGGAGGGGAGACGGGCCCGGGCGAGGCCCGCACCATCACCGGGGCCCCTCCCCCCCAGCCATAACTCAGCCTAGACCCACCTCTAATCCGCCCAGCCCTAGCTTAGCCTGGACCCCCTCCCCCAGCCCGGCCACTTCTCAGCCCGAACACCCCTCCCCCATCCGCGGTTCTGCCTGGCCGCCCCTCCCCCCGTCACAACTCCAACCAGACCCCTCTGCCAGACCAACCACTGCTTAGCCTGGAGTCCTCTGACCTCTTTCCCAAGCAGCCCACCATTCCTCGGCCTCCTGCCTCCCCTCCTCCAGCCACAACTCACCTGCACTCCCTCCCCCCATTTACAAGTCGGTCCCCAGTTCTCAAGCAGCTCAAACTTCCCACACAGCTTTAACTCCCTTCCCAGAACTGGAACCCCCAAATCAACTTGAATCCTTCCCATCACTTTCTTGTCCTCTTCCCCTCAGCTCGACTGCAGCCTCTGCATTAACCCCATCACCATCTCTTTTCCTCAGGTACCATAGCGATAGCTTCAACCTCATACTACAGCCCCCTCCAAGACCCAGCCATGACAGCCCTAGCAGCCTCTTCCTCCCCTCCCCAGCCTCAGCTGCTCTCCAATTTCCATTTAAAGAAAGGACCCAATTGTTTACCTGTTCTCACAGCTTTCAGACTCCGTCCCATCCCCAGTTTAGATGTTTTTACTTAAGTGGAATAGGTCCCCTACAACTCCCACCAAGAAGTTATTTCCCCCTTAAAACGTTTGTGTAAATTGCAACGAGACAGAGCAGCAACTTTTTTTCCTTTTACGACCTTGTTAATGTCTGTTTATATGTAACTTTTTTTTTCATGGTCCCCAGAGTTGTATCATCCGCTTGCATTAAAGACAAAAACAAACCCTCTGTCCTGGGCTAATAAGTGCTGTGTCTCGGCGTGGGGTGACCCTAAGGGTCACCGTTTCTCTTTAGTAACCGGGGCTTTATCTAAAGATACGAGGACAGTTGTGACAATTGAAGGCAAATTTGGTCTCCACCTAATGGGAGGCTTGGGGGCGGTTGGTGGCACTCCAGGGCTTGCTGGGGACCCATCTGTGTGCGTTTCTTTTTGTTCTTGGCTGCCTACCCAGTCCCGCTTCCACTGCGGCTCTGCCCTCGGCCCTTCCCCCTCCTAGGCTTGCGCTGGGCTGCTCCAGCCTAGCTCAGCTGTTTCCTGCCAGTATTTGTTGTGCTGTAGGAGGTCCCCGATTCTCGTTCTCTAAACCTTACTCGGGCTTCTTTTTGATTGGCTCCGGCTTGGTCACGTGCCTCGCAATCAGCTGTTTCCCTGGTCTCTTTGTATGGAGTCCGCTCCCACTGCGCACAGGCCCTGCCTGCTTCTGTAGCCGGCGGAGGGCGCTAGCGATTCTCTTTGCTGAGCCGCAGTTCCTGCTGCTCCCCGCTGCTCTGCCAAATGTAGGAGGCCTCGGTGACCAAACCTTTTTTGGGAGAGCCTGGTAGGGGGCGTGCCTGCGGTATGCTAATAGATTTCTTGTTTATGTTGCAGTCCCATTGCACTGTAACTCTGGACAATTGTAGGCAGGACAGAGCAATGAGAACGATAGGAACTAATCGTCTGCATACAAGGAAATGGAATTCTACGGTTCTGACATTTGCATTAATCTCCCTTACACGTGATTTTGATCACTTGTGTTGGCAGAATTTTCATCCTTTTCCCTTATAAACTTAACTATGAAGTCCGTGTGTGTAGCAGATCACTTAAGAATTTTTTCATGCTCTTGAAACAACGTTGCTGTTTAATAATAGGTTATTTGCTAATTTTGCGTAATTGTCTGTGTTTCAGTGATAGTTGAACAAAACAGACCGGGAAGGGTCATTTCCAAACTAAATCCTGTGACAATTTGGGTTGGGCAGTAGATCGCAGAGCAATATATAACTGGATAAAATCTCTGTGTGTATGTGTGTGTGTGTGTGTGTGTGTGTGTGTGTGTGTGTATGTATATCTGTATATGTGTGTGTGTGTATGTGTATGTGTGTATATGTATAATGATTATATATGCCAACATGTATATACTTGTCTCTCTACATTGCTATATATTTGTTTTTTTCTACATTTTACTGTTCAGGCAGAAGATTTTTATATAAAACTGTACAATTCCTACTGTTAGAGGAAATAAGATTAAATAACCCTGAAGAAGGGAATGGTTTGGGTTAGGTAAAGGGGAAAGAGGAAAGGAATTTTAGAAGAAAATATAGCAAAAGCAGAGTCTTAAAATGCTTAGTAAGGAGACTGCACTAGGAATGATTCTTTTTTGAATAGATGATTGGATTGGTTGAATGAGGCAAGTTATATCATGCATGGCAGGATTTTATCCTATAGGCATTGATAAGTCATTTGAAGGCTCCCTTAATGGCCCTAGGCTATGGCTCTCTCTACCTTCTCTAAACTCTTACAACATTTATTGTTAACATTTCCTACTGTAAAGATTTTCGTTTTACTTCATTGGATATCTTTCCCAACCAGTATGTAAATTGTGAGGCAATAACTAGCTTTTGTTCTCTGCAAGTAGTAGCACTTAGCTGATGAGTTAGGTAGTGAATTTTTCCACCTCCTAGATTAAAAGAGAAACAGTCCCTGTCCTCAAGGAACCTATATTCTATTTGCAATAGGAAATATTCTTTCCACTGAAATAGTATTTAGTTTCTGTTTGATTATTTAATTTTTTGAGCAAGGGAACTGTGTAATGAAATTTTTAAAAATATAGACCTGTGATTTCTGTGTGGATAGGCCCTCCACTAATGTCAGACGTTATTCTTTTCTTTGCAATTCTTGTCCTTTTAAGCTAAACTTTAAACTTAGTACACTGTGATATGTTTAAAACAGAAATAGTAAAATGAATGTGGTTCCACTTAAAATATTTTGTTACTATTTATATTCGAAGATTTAGATTAGGCTCATTACCAGTTGAGCAGCAGTGTGATGCTCTTATTCATTTATTTATTTATTTTGGTGGTGATGGTAGTGGGAACCATAGGGATTTTCAAAAATTACCCATTTTGATGGTGGTGTGATCTTGCTTGACACACAATAATAACAACTGTTTGAATTAAATCTGTGAAGTGAACATTCATATAATGAAGTGATAGGTCACCTGATTATTAGAATAATCAGTTGGATCTCTTAGTATTTTTACCTTAAATTTATTTTGTGAGAAGGAACATGAAGTTGGGAGATGAGAAAAATAAAAGTTTTGTTAAGAGGATCAGAAAAAAGATGATTGATTAATGGTAAAACTGAACCTAAGTAGTAGTCTCTAATCTAGTTTGAGAGTGATAACATAATTTTTTACTAGATGATTGTCCATATTGTATTGTGTTTGTTTTCAGTGTAGTGATGAAAGGTACATAGCATTACTACCCAGGACTGGAAGGTTATATAAAATTATCTTGAATATCCTCTATCAAAGTTTTTTGTTTTTATTTTTGTTTACACAGCATTTACTATTTGAAATATGTTTGTTGAAAGGGATGGTGGCTATATTAGCAGATAAAATTTGCAAGTGCCTGGAGGCTCCTCCAGAGCTTAAAATTTTTTGACTACATATTTTCTGTACTTTAACTATGTCATGAATGTGATACTTTAACATTGTTTCTGCCAAACAAACTGAATTGTAGGCAAATTTACCTTAGAGGTCTTTTATTTATTTATTTTGTTTCTGATAAATTGCTCATCAGTGTTGCTTCAAAATGCATTAGGACATGTGAATGATTATTAAATAATTTTATGGAAAGGTGTTTCTCAGAGATTACCACACCAGTCGATTATTTTGCTGACTCATTGAATTACATCATTAGTTCCTTTTCCAGTGTTGACTAAGATAAATATATTTTGTAAATGTCATTAGCATTATTGAAATTACATTGATATAAAAGTTTGGAGATTGTTAAGGAAAAAAACTTATCTTTCCTAGGAAAGGACAAACATTATTGAAGTTATTTAAAAATAAATGGTTTCTAGATTTTCAGCTTTTACTGAAAACAAAATAAAAATGTCATAGTATTACAAAAAAAAAATAGTACAAGGAAAGTTCTGTTTTCTTGAATATTTCTTAGGTCAAGGAAACAAATTGTTCCATTGTTCTGAGAACTGACTTTATGGGTTAATCTTATTTGATTATTCATATCTCTGTTTGCTATGCAATTGTCCATAAACTTACATATACCAATTGGCAAAATGAGATCTAATAATAATAGTTAATATTTGTATGACGCTTTGTTCCAAGAACTGTGATAATAACTTTACAAATATCTCATTTGATCCTCACAACAATTTTTTGAGGTAGAAGTAGGTGCTATTATTTTTATAGATAAGAAAATGAGGGAAATGAAGGTTAAACTTTCCCAAAGTCATATATCTAATAAGTATTGTAAGATCAATTTTAAATTTGTCTTCTTGACCCCAGACATGCTACCTGCCTGATGACATCTTTAAATTGGTGTTTTGTTTTTGTTTTTTTAAGGATATCAAGTTTGTTTTAATCAAATGTTAAAAACTCATGAATTTTGATTAAGAAAACCATGTGAAAGTGTAATACTAGGATTACATTTCATATGGATAATGCCTCAAATCTGACTTTTCTTCACATCTACTTCAACCAGATCAGAAACAAACACAAACTTGAATTGATTGAATTCTTTCCAGATTTACTGAATAAAAGACTAAAATACAATTTTATGATTGTAGCTTAAGACATTAAAAATCAGAAACTTAAAATTTTTCAACTATGTTTTAGCAGATGGCTGAGAAGGTTAAAACTGAACTGCCTTTATTATATATGTTTTAAACCTGGATAATTCAATTTGAAAACTTAAGAATGAACCAACTCCTCCCTCCCTCCCCGCCCTCCCCCCAGTTATTTCATTGCAAAATGAATAGTTATTCAGTGAATAAGACTATCTCCTTTAAGGTACTTCTGCTACCTTGGACTTACTACAATATAATTAGCAGTCTTTTCATGTGAGAAGAGGAGAAATTAAAACAGGGGCTAATAGTTACTTGTCTCAGAACATGTCAAGTCAACTAAAGGGATGTAGGTATTGACTATAGTTTTGTTAAAAAAAAAAAACTGAATCTGGGGGTAATTAAAGCTTTTTTCTTTCTTCTTTTTTTTTTTTTAAATAAGTTCTTTTCCCCAAACCTCAGTACATACATGTTAATCACAGTGAATAGCAGTCTGCTCAAATAAAGTATGATGAAATTAACCTCAAGACAAAAGGCTCTCAGGTGGCCACTTCATTGGACACTTGGTAATTTTCTTCTGCCATCATGAGAAGATTTTAGAAAGGCAAGTTTCTCTTCTAGAATAAAGAAAATAATTGTCATATATTTAAAATCAGATTTTCAATGATCTCTTGTCTTTACATCACTTACATTTCCCCCATATAACTCTCCCTCTTTCTACCAGAGGCCATAATTTCTTGTAACAAAAAAAAAATTTTTAACAAGATTAAAAAAATAATTATTTTAATTTATGACAAATCTGACTTTATATGCTGCGTTCCATACCTTTGATCTCTCACATCTGCAAAGGATCAGGGGAAGATGTCTTTTCATATCTCTGTTTACTTATTAATTTTGCAACATACAGTTTAAAATTTTTAGTCATTGTTGTAATTTTTCATTTATATTGTCTTTCTGTATATTATTTTCCTGGTTCTGCTTGCCTCATTTTCCCTTACTTCCTGAAAGTCTTTTATTGCTTCTGCATTATGTTAGTCACTTCTTTCAGCACAATAATCCATTGCATTAATGTACCACAAATTGTGTAGCCATTCCTCAATTGACAGGCATCTACTTTGTTTCCAGTTATTTGCTACTACAACAATATTGCCCTAAATATTTTAGTATATTTGGAGTTATTCCTTTTGACATTGAGCTTTATGGAATATGATAAAGTAGAATCTCTGGATCAAAGAATATGGACATTTAGTCAATTTGCATGATTCCAAATTTCTTTCCAGAGAGTCTTTTTCAAATAATTTACTAATTTTTACCTGCCTGCTTTCCAGTGTTCCCAATAGTTCTTATCAAAGAGTTCCAATTTTTTGCTAATATATTAAACCTATGTGTTCTTTAGTTTTATTGTCTTTGCTTCTCTTTTTCCAGATTGTCCTTCACTTCAACATATTTGTACTCCAAGACTCTTGTTCTTTCTTGATGCTTCTTTGGAGAGACTGAACAAGTGGATTTATAGCTTTCTACTATGCTTATTACTTCAGCTGTACAGGCAGTAAACTTTAACTTCTTTTTTGTGGTTTACTTTTTCTTTTGTAGCATTCTAGAACGTCCTGTTGTGCTTCCATGCTCTCTTGGGAGTCCACAGGGTTCTGTGTTTTATCAGGCATTGGTTCAATTTGCTTTGACTTGTAATATTTATTTAAAGACATTTATACTTATTTTATTAGTCATCCTTTTAATTTTAGTATCCTTTCTGTTTATTTTCCTGTGCTCTGTGTTTTTCATTGAAATGGTTGGAGGTTTTAACTTCTTTCTTACATTCTCTTGTCATTTGCTTCTGAGCCCTCCCTTTTTGGTGGGAATACTTCCCAGGGCTGAATGGGCAACTTTGATCTCTGATTTTGGGGGTTTTTCTTTGTCTTTGCTTCAGTCCCTGCTCTAAGTTGAGAGGGGAGTGAAGGAGATGAGGCAGGCAGGACTGACTTTTGTTGGATTTGAGACCCATTTTACCAGTTTCCTGCTCCAATTCTATCCCTAGTTCTTATCCTCTTAATCCTTGACTGGGCTGAATCAATCTTCTGCCTTTTTTTTTTTTTTTTTTTTTTTTTTTTTTTTTTCAGGGTTGGAAAGAAGGCAGAATATGTGTTCTAGGCAGTCTATACAGCTTTTGGGGTTCCCTAACCTAGAGGCTACTAAAAAAATACAAAGACCATTTTCTTTCCCCACTCTCCCTTTATATCTCCCACAGAATACTTCTAACTATTTCATTCTGCATTTTGTAGAAGGGGAGTCATTTAAAAGACCTAGAAATTAAGAGAGATCTTTATTACATATTTTAGTTCTAATAACCATTTCCTGTGTAACCTTGGATAACACTTGAAACTTTCCAACCTATCCCTCATAATCTGGCCTACCTGCTTTACATACCAGTAACATATTTTGGGGTTCACTTTATCTTAGTCATCCACGATTTTTAGTCAGTCATTTTGGGGGGAGGGGGAAACAAACATTTAAATGTTTGACACATTATTGTTTGCCACAAGAACATGATTCAGGAAGCAAGATGCTTTGATTTATTCCATGGTATGATTTCTTGTCCTCTATTTTAAAGAAAGAGAAAAGACAGAATCAAGATTGCAAAATCTTTTTATTTTTAATTGTAACTTTTTATTGACAGAACATATACCTGGGTAATTTTTTACAACATTATCCCTTGCACTCGCTTCTGTTCCAACTTTTCCTGTCCTTCCCTCCACCTCCTCCCCTAGATGGCAAGCAGTCTTATACATGTTAAATATGTTATAGTATATCCTAGATACAGTCAGTATATGTGTGCAAAAACCGAACAGTTCTCTTGTTGCACAGGAAGAATTGGATTCAGAAGGTAAAAACAACCTGGGAAGAAAAACAAAAATGCAAACATTTTACACTCATTTCCCAGTGTTCTTTCTTTGGGTGTAGCTGCTTCTGTCCATCATTGATCAGCTGGAACTGATTTAGATCTTCTCTTTGTTGAAGAAATCCACTTCCATCAGATTACATCCTTATGCAGTATCATTGCTGAAGTATATAATGATCTCCTAGTTCTGCTCATTTCACTCAGCATCAGTTCGTGTCTCTCCAAGCCTGTCTGTATTCATCCTGCTGGTCATTTCTTACAGAACAATAATATCCCATAACATTCATATTCCATAACTTATTCAGTCATTCTCCAATAGATGGGCATCCATTCAATTTCCAGTTTCTATCCACTACAAACAGGGCTGCCACAAACATTTTGGCACAGACAGGTCCCTTTCCCTTCTTTAGTATTTCTTTGGGATATAAGCCCGGTAGTAACACTGGTGAATCAAAGGGTATGTATGCACCGTTTGATAACTTTTGGGGCATAATTCCAGATTGCTCTCCAGAATGGTTGGATTCGTTCACAACTCCACCAATAATGCATCAATGTCCCAGTTTTCCTGTATCCCCTCCAACATTCATTATTATTTTTTCCTGTCATCTTAGCCAAGATTGCACAATCTTAATCAAGGATGGGATCACCTCCTAGGAAGGTCTTCTGTACTTGACATTTATATCTCCATTATCGCTTCTACTTATCTTTCTAGCCTCTTTACACGATATTCTCCTTCTTACAATTTATTGATTGTCCAATCAAATTTGCCTTCTTTTTCTTCACATGGCACTCCATTTTTTCAGTGTTCTTATATTGGGTGTCTCATCCATACTTGGAATGTCTTCTTTCTTTTCTTCCCCATCATAAAGTCTCCTCTTTGTAAGACTTAGGAAATACTATCTTCTAGAGTCTTTCCTGATTTCTCCCTTTACCAAAGTGCTAATGTTGTCCTTTCCCAAATATTTTGTGTTTATTTTTTATTTATTATATACCTCCCTTAATATCTTTTTGATAGAATTGCAAGTGGGAGCAAGGAATATTTCATTTTTGGTTTGTTTTAGGTTTTGTATATCCAATTTTTGGCACATAGGTTAGGGATAGAGGGGTTATGCCTGTGACTTTATTATTGGCATAGGGATTATTGGGTGGGGAAACTCCAACTAAGTGGGGATCAGCATTTTTCTGCAACTAAAGTCTTGAGAATTTCTTAGAGCATTTAGAGGTTAACTGACTTTCCCAGTCACATAGCTAGTATAGTTACTTGAACCTGGGTCTTGGCTTTAAGGCCAGCTTTGAGTCTAGTATGTGATGTGATAATCTCTAACACATAGTAAGTAGTTAATAAATTCTTTACAATTATTGTCCCATTTTCTCCCCATGGCCTCACCTCCCATTTCTAAATACTATTTACTTTTCAGTTTGTGAGAGTTGTCATCATGGCTGCTTCTACCTATAATTTAGACAGTGGGGTCTAGGCATGTTTCTCCCAACTTGGAAGAAGTGTAACTCTTGTCTAATATTCTTTGGGTTCATTAAATAGTTATTTTCATTAGGGACTAAACATATAATAAGTTCTTGTTTGTTAGGTATTGTGCCAGAAATTATCAAAAATGAAATAGCCCTTAATCTCTTTTTATTAGAGGAAAACATGTATTTATATAGAAAATATATGCAAGATAGTTCTAGTAAGTAGGAGAAAGGAAGATACTAGAGAAGCTATAATACCTTAGGGACATTATGATGATCTTACTTACGAAATAGTGAATGACAGACACATTTAGCTTCACAGAGAAGTTTGTTTCACCCTATAGGGAAATAGGAGGTGAAGGGGGAAAGGAAGGAAGAAGGCTAATAGGGAGAACCCAAAGTAGAAGAGGAAAGTAGTATAAGAAAGGAGAAGGGGCTGAAAAGGGGAGGGCTACTTGAGGGAAATGGTGGTCAGAAGCAAAATACTAGGGAAGAAGGAAAGGGGGAAAGAGAAGAGAAAAATATAATTGGGGGTAAACAAGATGGTAGAAAATACAGAGTTAGTAATTTTATCTGTGAATGTGGTGAACTCCCATAAAATGGGCAGAATGCACACACACACACACATATATATAAATGTTTTTTAAAGATGAATCTGGCCACATAAACAGGATAAACTAGAAGTTAAAGAAACAGGTGGCAGGGAGTCGATTATAAAACCACTGAAATAATCAAGGAGAGTGATGAGTTAGTTGGGTGACATCAGCTGAGATGGATGAGGAAAAAATAATTCAAAGGACTTGGTAATTGGATGTGAAACAACAGGAGTTAAAAGGGACCCCAAGGTTTCTAGTGAAGTTTAAAGCTTAAAAGCATGATGGTACCACTGAGAGAAATAGTGAAATCCATTGAGGAACTAAGAAAAGGTTAAGTTTGGTTGGGGGGCATGAGTTTGAAGTGATGTTAAGATAGTCAAAAGGTTCAACACAGATGGTTAAAGATGTCACACTAAATATAACAAAATCATTTAAGGAAGTAATGTCCTCAGATTTTTTCTATAGTTTATAAATTTCCAAATGCCTATTTGACTAAAAAAAAAAAAGTGTGTGTGTATATATACATACATACACATATATATATATATGTGTATATATATATATATATATATTGCTCCTTGTTATCTTGTCTAAACAATAATCTATTTTTAACCTGTTTTTAAGACTCTTATCTTTCCATCCAACCTTATTTCTCTCTAAACATTCATAGATAATATTTCTGTTAAGATGTGATTCATCTTCCTACCCAATCCCCAGCCATTGCTAAAATTATTAATGCTATCTGGAATCTCCTTCCTCATACTTTCTGCCATTAACCATTTAGAGTAAACCAGATAATTATCTTTACCTTCTTTAATTTCATATAGTATTAAACACCTGTCACCGGTTCCCAATCTTTGGTTTATGGGAACCCCTTTTAACATAAGAATTCTTTGATTACTCTCCAACACTAACACACAATAACAATTGAAGTGTTATTTCTGTTGAATAGGAAAACATATGACCAAAAACTATAGAGTTCAAGTAGCATTTGAAAGAATTTGTCTTAGTCATAGCAGCATCAGTGTTTATTTTAAAAACTTATTTATGCATTTTTGGCACTAAGTAAGGATCAAAATGCCAATTTGGGGTACAAGGATTTTTGGAGTCCTTTGATGATAACACACCTTGGAACTAGTAATCAATACTACTTATTTGGCACTTAGCAAACATTCCTTTGTGCTATTATTTTTATATAGGTGTCATAGTTGCCCAGCTAAATTGTATGTTACTTGAGAGGAGTGATCCCTTATGTTCTTCTATCAAGTGTGCCCAGAATAATGTTTTGCACAAAAATAGTCAATCAGTGTATGGTTGGCAGTCATAAACTTTTAAATGTGTTGCTATGTCAAGATGATCTGTCATTGCTGTTGTTTAGAAGTCTATACTTTTTTTCTTATTTTTTTCTTATGGCTTTTTATATACAAAACATATGCATGGGTAATTTTTCAACATTGACCTTTGCAAAAACTTCTGTTTCAACTTTCCTTCCCTCCACCCCCTCCCCTAGATGACAGGCAGTCTCATACATGTTAAACATGTTAAAGTATATGTTAAATACAATATATATACATATTTATACAATCATCTTGCACAAAAAAGATCAGATTTAGAAAGAAGATAAAAATAACATGAGAAGAAAAAACAAAAATGCAAGCAAACAACAGAAAGAGTGGAAGTGTTAGTTGTGGTCCATACTCATTTCCCAGTGTTCTTTCTCTGGGTGTAGCTGGTTCTGTTCATTACAGATCAATTGGAACTGATTTGAATCCTCTCAATATTTAAGATAGCCACTTCCATCAGAATTGATCCTCATATAGTATTGTTATTGAAGTGTATAATGATCTCCTGGTTCTGCTCATTTCACTTAGCATCAGTTCAAATATGTTTCTCCAAGCCTCTCTGTATTCATCCTGCTGGTCATTTTTTATAGAACAACCATATTCCTTAACATTCATTTATCACAATTTATTCAGCCATTCCCATTCAATTTCCAGTTTCTAGCCACTACAAAAAAGGACTGCCACAAACATTTTTGCACATACAGGTTCCTTTCCCTTCTTTAATATCTCTTGGGGATATGAGCCCAGTAGTAATACTTCTAGATCAAAGGATATGCACAGTTTGATAATTCTTCAAGTATAGTTCTAAATTGCTCTCCAGAATGGTTGGATCCATTCACAACTCCACCAACAATACATCAGTGTCCCAGTTTTCTCAATCCCCTCCAACATTCGTCATTACCTTTTCCTGTTATTTTAACCAATCTGACAGGTGTATAGTGAAATCTCAGAGTTGTCTTAATTTGCATCTCTCTGATCAATAATGATTTGGAACATCTTTTCACATGACTAGAAATAGTTTCAATTTAGAAGTCTACATTTTAAAAACTCTTTACTAACAATGTCATTTGCTTAAATCTATATTTAAATCACCATCCATAGTCTACTGTCATCTTATGTATGTCAAGGCCAAAATTTTGTTCCTAGAAAATTTGGTTATTGATTTTCTAAATATTACATGAGAGTGGGGAGGTGATATAGGAGGAAAGGATATAGGATATTACGAGAGAGAGATTGTACATTTAAAAAAAAGATCTTTACTCATATCTTTGTTGTTCACATCACCTAGATTTCTTCTTTTATCTGTCCTCCTCCTAGAGAACCATTTCTTATAAAATTGTTGCTTTTTTTTTTTTTTTTAAGAAAAAGGAAATTTTAAAAAATTCATTAGAATTAGTCAACACAGTGAGAAAATCCAATGTTGTTTATAGTATTTTATATCCAAGAAGCTGAGTCTCAAAAAGGCTCAGAACAGGGGAAGTCTCATCACTTATTTTCTTTGGAGCCAAGCTTGTTTTTTTTTGTTTTTGTTTTTGTTTTTTTTTTTTTAAATACTGTTTGCAACATTCAGATTCAATTGTTTTGCAGTGTTATTTCTTTTTTTTTGTTTGTTTGTTTATGAATCTTTTTTTTTATTTAATAGCCTTTTATTTACAGATTATATGTATGGGTAATTTTACAGCATTAACAATTGCCAAACCTCTTGTTCCAAATTTTCACCTCTTACCCCCCACCCCCTCTCCCAGATGGCAGGATGACCAGTAGATGTTAAATATTAAAATATAAATCAGATACACAATAAATATACATGACCAAACCGTTATTTTGCTGTACAAAAAGAATCATACTCTGAAATATTTGTACAATTAGCTTGTGAAAGAAATCAAAAATGCAGGTGGGCATAAATATAGGGATTGGGAATTAAATGTAATGGTTTTTAGTCATCTCCCAAAGTTCTTTCTCTGGACATAGCTGGTTCAGTTCATTACTGCTCCATTGGAAATGATTTGGTTGATCTCATTGCTGAGGATGGCCAGGTCCATCAGAACTGGTCATCATATAGTATTGTTGTTGAAGTATATAATGATCTCCTGGTCCTGTCATTTTACTCAGCATCAGTTCGTGTAAGTCTCTCCAGGCCTTTCTGAAATCATCCTGTTGGTCATTTCTTACAGAACAATAATATTCCATAATATTCATATACCACAATTTATTCAGCCATTCTCCAACTGATGGGCATCCACTCAGTTGCCAGTTTCTAGCCACTACAAAGAGGGCTGCCACAAACATTCGTGCACATACAGGTCCCTTTCCCTTCTTTATGATCTCTTTGGGATATAAGCCCAGTAGTATGCAGTGTTATTTCTTTCAATTCACCTTGTGTTGGTTATTATGTGTGTTCTTTTCCTGCCCCTGCTTATTTGATGTTGTTTTCATCTGTTTTGGTGGGTAGTCTATGTATTTAGGCAATGCAATGTTTTTATATTTTTTTATATTTTATTTACAAGTTATATGCATGGATAATTTTACAGCATTGACAATTGCAAAACCTTTTGTTCCAATTTTTCCCCTCCTTCCCCCTCCTGCCCCTGCCCCCTGCAGGTTGACCAATATATGTTAAATATGTTAAAGTATAAATTAAATACGATATAAGTACACATGTCCTAACAGTTATTTTGCTGTACAAAAAGAATTAGACTTTAAAATAGTGTACTATTAACCTGTAAAGGAAATCAAAAATGCAGGGGGACAAAAATAAAGGGATTGGGAATTCTATGTAATGGTTCATAGTCAATCTCCCAGAGTTCTTTTGCTGGGTATAGCTGATTCAATTCATTACTGCTCTATTGGAACTGATTTGGTTCATCTCATTGTTGAAGAGGGCCACGTCCATCAGAATTGATCATCATATAGTATTGTTGTTGAAGTATATAATGATCTCCTGGTCCTGCTCATTTCACTCAGCATCAGTTCGTGTAAGTCTCTCCAGGGCTTTCTGAAATCATCTTGCTGGTCATTTCTTACCGAACAATAATATTCCATAATATTCATATACCACAATTTATTCAGCCATTCTCCAACTGATGGGCATCTACTCAGTTTCCAGTTTCTAGCCACTACAAAGAGGGCTGTCACAAACATTCTTGCACACAGGTCCCTTTCCCTTTTTTAAGATTTCTTTGGGATATAAGCCCAGTAAAAACACTGCTGGATCAAAGGGTATGCACAGTTTGATAACTTTTTAAGCATAGTTCCAAATCCCTCTCCAGAATGACTGGATGTTCTCACAATTCCACCAACAATGTATTCATGTCTCTGTTTTCCCACCATTCAGCATTATCTTTCCCTGTCATTCTAGCCAATCTGACAGGTGTGTAGTGGTATCTCAGAGTTGTCTTAATTTGCATTTCTCTTAGGCAAAAAAGAAAAAAACTATTATTGCTTCTTGCAGAATAGATGCCTGATAAATGTGTTTTGATGTTTGTGGTACATCTCTCCTCTTTACTCTTAGGTTTCTAGAGTTTGGCATACACAGCAGATAAAAATGGGCAGAATTTTCCTTGATCATATCGGTGGGACTCGGCTGTTTTCCTGTGCAAACTGTGATACAATTTTGACCAATCGCTCAGAACTCATCTCTACTCGCTTCACAGGAGCTACTGGAAGAGCTTTTCTTTTCAATAAGGTAGGTAAGAAAACAAATGTATGTTTATATTCTGGAAATTCAAATTCTCTTCTGTCACATTGAAATAGACTTGACAGTGCCTGTTCTGGCTCTGTATTCCTGTGTTGAAGATCATAGGAAAGGTTTTTTACATTTAGAAATCCCTTCTTTCCATACTCCTTTGTGTCCTAGATTAATTATTTCATACATTTAAAATAGGAAGGGACTTTATATGGCATTGTGATCAATTCTTTCAGTTTTCTGAAAGAATTTTCACTTTCAGAGTGGGGAAGAACTTTACAGTGAATGAGGGTAGGCTATGAACAGAGTTCTTACTGACTTCAAGTCCTCTGCACTATGCAACACTGGACATTATGCTTGATTTCCTTAAGTGTTTATGATTTAAAAGATCTAATACCAGTTGTCAGAGCCATTTGAAATGATTGCTACCTGGGTGGGAGCTCTCTTATATCAGAATGACAAAAATGTCATCTATAGGGTGTTGGTCTCACATAGACAGTTCCCCATAGAGAATTGGTTATAACTTATCCTAGGATTTAGAGTTGGAAGTGACTTGGAATTAGACTTCCATCTCATTCAGTTCCATCATTTTGTGGTCGAAGAAACTGACACTAGAGACTTATTCACAGGTACTAAGTAGCAATGACAGAATTTGACTACAAATCTAATACTCCTTCCACTATAACAGAGTACTAAGCATCACACTTTGAATTTAAGAATTATATAAATTATTTGTCTCTCCTGCTTTTTAAATCTGCAGTTATTAAGCAGCTATCCTATTTCATGTCTAATAGTGAGCATTAAATGCAATCTCCCTTTTAAAAATATGAACTAAACATAAAGCTTTGGGAAAACTCTTCTGGGAATCAAAACAAATGATTGTAATTAGGCTCTAATTGTCATCGAAGAGGTCATTGTAAATGGGCCAATAAAAGGAAGAAAAAGATGATCTTTTATTTTCCTTTATTGTGTAACTAAGGGTAAAGAAGCCCTTTTGGCCTCTAATTTAAACTTTGTCATTTATTTTAGAGCATGAAAAGTAATAGGAATAAGTAATAGGAATTCCCATTATGTTTTATTAGTACTTAGAAAATTCTTACCTATAGTTAAAATTTTTACTTAAAATTATATAGACTTAGAGTTGGAAGCCATCTAGTCAAATCTCTGCCTGAAGAATATTCCAGTAAGTACATACCTTGCCTCTTCTTGAATACCTCTACTTGCTAGGAATTCACTTTCCCCTGAGGCACCTCACTCTACTTGTGAATAACTTTCCTTATCCCTGGAGTAGTTTCTGGCTATTGGGCCTAAATCTAATTATGGATAACTTTCACCATTTGTTCCTAGACTTTGGGATTCATTTGCCTATCTAATCTCTCAACCATATGATAGTCCTCCTAAGATTTGAAGACAGTTCACATCCCTTTACTTCTCAGCCTTCTCTTCCTCAGCCTCAATATCTCAGCTGTTTTTGATTCACCTTTACAATTAGCTTCAATTTCAGGTTGGTGCCCAGTAAAAGAGTATTGATTATATTACTTACTATTCTGATTATATTTTATGGTGTAGCCTTTGTATCGTAGGAAAAGGACAGAAAAATCACTTCTGTAAACTGAAATATTTTAGTGTAGTGCAGGTTTACTATATTGTCATATATGGGCCCTTTTAACACTCACCTTTGGAGCAGGATTATTGAACGATAATATTAACATGTTGCAAGTTAAATTTTTTTAATGAAGACTACCTACTGTATGCCTAAATTACCTTAAAATCCTTTTCAGATTTTTATTTCTCAGCTTCTGTGTCAGTTTATTTGTATCTAACTTAAATATCTGTGGAAGATTTCTTAGAGTGATTTAGGACAACTCCAATCAATTTTACTGTATCTTCTGTGTGAGTACTAGCCAAAAAAATAATAATAATAATAATATTTTTCCTATTACACTTATGTCTACAATCATTTCTACCATTGCCATGGATTATATTATTATTTCTTCTCTTTATTCTTTAGCATTACCAAAAAATGAATTTTTAAGGTCTGCCAGCAATTGGTCCCAGTCAGTCAATAAGCATTGTTAAATATTTACTATATCTTAAGCATGAAGCTTTTCCACACTTTCCAAGAGGCTTCATTTCTTCCTTTTATAAGAAGAGTCCCAAGTCAGTTGATTAACCTATGTCCATCATAGCCTGGTAAACAATGACACATTTTTTTCCTGATGATTGTTGTGTATTTCAGTGAGCCGCCTTACTCTAGTAGCCATTTAGTGCCCTGTCCTCCCTTCATTGATAGATTTTTGGTTAGGTAGCTCTTTGCAGTTCTTAAAAAGATGGGGCTGGATGACCCTGACTTTGAGCCACATTTTGACTTGAATTATTATTTGGCACTGAAATAAGATTTCTGTTTCATTGGGAACTTAATTCATTGTTAAAGATAATTTTTTGTATAAAGAAAGTGAACAAAGAAAGAACATCCATGCTAGCACTATACACTGGCCAGATTTGTAATGATGACTTTAAGGCCATGATGAACATATTACAGCTTAAACTGGGGGAAAAAGAAAAAAAAAAAAGGTTCTGTTTTAATATCTAGCAGCAGTGCTGTATAGTAGACACTTAAATACTCATTAACTTGTTCTCCTTATTGGAAATTGTCAGTCTTAATCTTAATTTAAAATGTCTTCCACCTATTTGAGGGCCATTATCTTAGAAAGAATAGAAAGCTGACCTTGAAGCCAAGTCCCACCTCTGACATGCTGGCTTTGTAACTCTACAAACAACCTTTCAGTGCTATAGGCAATTCTCTAAGACTCTTAAATTTCAGAGAAAGTGCCAACCGGCTTTGATAGGAATTTCCTATAACAGTAAAATGACAGTTCTACTTAGTCTCCGTCTGTATCTGCATGTTCATTTGCCTCATAAAGAATCATCCAAAAGAATCCTGGGACTTAGAAAAGATCTGTGCACTAATAGCTGCCTTCTTCAGAATGACCTGACCTTATAATTCATCTCTCTCTACACAACCACCATCCTGTGTAGTTTTCTTTATCATCTCTCACCTGGGCTATTGCAATAGCTTCCTAATTGATATTCCTACCTCAAGCTCCTTTTCCTCTCCAGCTCACCTTATACCTAGTTGTTAATTTAATATTTCTGCCCAACAAATTTTAGGGTTTTTTTTGTTGCATCTAGGAACACATGTGAAGTGTTCTTTTAGTATTTAAAGACTTTCACAATCTCATTCCATTCTTTCCAGGCTTATAATAATACTCCCTTTCCTGCACTCCAATCACAATCCAACCACATTTACATACTTGCTGTCACTTACACATGATATTCTAACTCCTGTCTCTCATACCTAGGGAGTGCTTACTTGGGTTCTTTCTCACTCTCGCTCTGCACTCTTTTTCTCTTGCTCTTATTCCCTCTCCTTCTCCCTCTCCCCTCATTTCTCTCATCCTCTGCTATTTAGATTCTGTAACTTCCATCAAATTAGGATGATAAGATGGTTCAGTAGATAGAGTTCAAGGTCTGAAATCAAGAAGACCTGAATTCAAATTCAGCCTCAGGCAATTACAGGCAGTGTGACTATGGGGCAAGTCACTTACCCTTGTTTGCCTCATTTTCTAAATATATAAAATAAGCTGGAGGAGGAAATGGCAAACCATTTTAGTATCTTTGCCAAGAATATTTCAGATGAGGTCACAAAGAGTGTGACACAACTGAAAAAGGACTGAAGCTTCCATCAAAACTCAACTCAGGAAGTACCTGCTACTTGAGAAATCCTACTTGATTTCCTCCTCCCATTATCTTGTATTTATCTTTAATATTTTAATACATATATTTTATCTGCCTGTTTTCCATAATAGAATGTAAGTTCTTTAAACCCAAAAACTCTCTTGATTTTTTAGTATGTAAGTGCTTAACAAATGCTTTTTGGTTGATCATTTAGGATAATGAGAAGTTGTGTGTCATAGTTGATAAAGGAAGAAAAAACTTTGAAGTCAGGAAAATCTGATTTACATTTTTCTCCAAACCTGTACTATAACCTTAACCTTGAGAATCTGTAGCAATGGAATGAGTTTCCCCATACTTGAAAGTGCCCTATACTAATGAAATCACAAATCTGGACCAAAATAAAACCAGGAAAAAGTGTTTCCTGTTACTAAGTGGTTGTATTAGTGCCATTTCATGTATTCCTTTTTGGTGTTTACAGTCAGATTTTGGACAATCCTAGGTACACAGTCCCACCTCTTTCTCCCACTCCCCAGGAATTTTAACCAGATTATTAGGGAGGTTTATTGTTAAACTTGCATGCCAAAAAGCTCTTATTTCTTTAGGGCTTGTCATTTATATCTCTACATCCCCAGTACTTTGTGCTACGCCACATTAGTCAGAAAACTTGATGTGTTGGTATGCAAGTGCTGCCTATGTAACAGCCCTGGACTTGTCAACAAATGATGTTTATTCTTTGAAAACATTTTCTTTCTTAGGTAGTTAACCTTCAGTACAGTGAAGTTCAGGACCGGGTTATGCTTACTGGGCGCCACATGGTTCGAGATGTGAGCTGCAAAAACTGCAACAGCAAACTCGGCTGGATCTATGAGTTTGCCACTGAAGACAGCCAACGTTATAAGGAAGGCCGCGTGATTTTGGAACGGGCTCTTGTTCGAGAAAGCGAGGGCTTTGAAGAGCATGTACCCTCTGATAACTCTTGAAGAGAAAAAGCTTGCCGTCTTTTCCCAGGTCTCCTTCACTGAAACAGAAAAAAAAATCTACTTACATACACTGTCACCTTAGCATCAGAGTCGGATTCATGAACTGTGGAACAAGAGGTGGAGAGAATTGGAGGTGGAACCTTTCTTTTTTTTTTTTTTTTAAACTTTATATTTTCCATCCAACAGCTGTGTGTAGAGGGAGTATTATGCAGATGCCATTATCTTTTTTTTCCTTTTTTCTTATGTTTTACATCTTTAAGCTGAATAGTGTATCTGCAACTATATGGTGGGTTGAAAGGGAAAACAAATCTGGGCTATTAGAGTGAAATCAGTGTTTTTTAGTGTGAACTTTGGAGGTAAAATAGAAGTCAAGTATGGTTTTTAAGCTTCTTTGGGGGACTTAATTTTAATTAAAAAAAAAAAAGTTTTTTTACCTGATTTGCTAGTTCAGATAAGAGATCCGAATTTGTGACCAGCGCTAAAGGTTCAGTGTTAGTGTGGCTCGTGCTGGCCATTTTGCCATATTCTTGTGGGGGTTGAACAGTAGCACAGAGCCCATTCTTCCTTGTCAGTCTTGGCCCAAAAGCGTCACCATTGCTAGTTACTTGTCACCATATATTTGGTGTTGATTGGAAACTTTTCAGAAATGGGGCAGAACTGCTTGGTTGTCCTTTTTTCCATGTAACTTAAGCATATAATATAAATAAAGAAATAGTTGGATGTTTCTGGTCCTGTGTTGCTTTAACAATCAAAAGTTCACATGATGAGAATTTGATAAGTAATGATTATAATAGTGAATGTTTTTCTCTTCATCTCTATTCCAGATTCACTAAATGTAAGAGATTACTGCAATCTGTTTAAATTAAAATATTCTATTTTTAAACCCACAATGTTGTAGTTCAGGGGGAAAAAAACAGTTGAACAAAATGTCAATGTGCATCCAAGCAGAAAGCATATAATTTGCATCTGTTTAAAAGAAAGGGAGACAACAAAACAGCCTGTCTTCCAGTACTGCATCACACAGGGGTTTGGTGTGTGCCTCATGTGTGCATGATCTTTCTGATGAACCTTTACATCCTGGTACTTGGGCTAGCCAAATAGATTCAGTTCTTTGTAATTAATACCAGGATCCCTACCAGGAATTCAGCTATTGAAATAAAAACTGTAATTAGTCCCTCTGTAAAGAGGTACTTAAAGTTTGACTCAGGGTGTTTGTCCACATTTCCTGAACTTGAAATATTGGCCCTTTTTCCTTCCATTCCATCTAGACACTCCAGTACTTTCTACTGGTCAAATAGAGGCCATTAAAACAACTTGTCTGAATGCACCATCTACACATATCCATGACTTTTCTAGATCTATCTGATTAGAAAGAAGACTGACCTTGTCAAGCATTCAATCTTCAGCAGCCATCTCTGCCTGCTAGACATTGAAGACATTTGCTAGGCTTGGTTTAGACCATGTTCTTTCTTATCTGATCTCTGGGTTCTTGGTTAGATGAATATCTCCTATTAACTGGAGACAACATTGTAATTGAATTAAGATGTGCCCCCCCCCCCCCCAAAAAAAAAAAAGAGAGAGAGAGAGAGCTTTCCTTCACCAAGGAAACCATTTGGCTTATTTGCTTATTGATTTTTTGACAAATTCATAATGGCATGTTTTGCCTGCAGCACTCTGTATGTTTGCTGTTAAAATAAAGTATGTTTTGTCCTGTATTGTCTCAGCACTGTTTACTTTCCAGTGTCTCTTGGATTGCCATGTTAGGTTTGGGGGAGGGGAGGCTCCAGAGTTAGATGGAGAGTTGCATAGGTCAGCATGGAGGAAAGGCATAATGGAGAAACACACTAACTCTGGAGTGGGAGAACTTGGGTAAGCAAACTCCCTTTAATTTTTATTAGCACTGACCTTTAACAAGTCACTCAACAGCCTTATATAATGAGGGGGCTAGACTCAGATGGTCTCTGAGGGCCCTGCCAGACTTAGTTCTATATCTTATGATGCTTGCTTTCTAGGACTACTATTAAGCACTGTTCCTGGCCCTGGAAGTAAATAGGGAAGATAACTCTCTATGTGTAATAAATTATACTTGTATTAATATATGAATTAAATATTTAATATAGCCCTACTATGCAAAGCACTGTGCTTAGCTTTGGGATTACCAGTGAAACCTGTTTAAGGAATTTAAATTAGGAGAGAAGAGTGACAGCCACAAGAGGTATCAAAGTGCTTCAGAAAAAAAAAGGAAATGGACACCAATGTCTGGGAGTGAGGAGGAGAGGGTTAAGCAGAGTGTCTACCATCGGAATTGATTTCTGGAAGATCAGATTCTGGAAAGTGAAGATTCTGGATGCATTTCAGCATTTTCAGATTTGTCTTCATGGAAGAAAGATCAAATTTGTGAAGACTGAAGATATGTTTACCTGAGAGAACAGGTAATATTCTGATTTAGGGTATAGAATACATGAAGGGGAATGACATAAGCAATAAGACTGGAACGATTTGAACTGGATCGAGAGGAAGGTCCAATCACTTGAGTAAGAAAGTAACAAGTTAAATCCATTCATTTCTTAGGAACATTATTTTTACAGTTGTGTGACTGACATACAGATTGTCAAGAGGAGACAGGACAAGGAGGAGGGCCAGCCAGGGCAGAAGGCCATAGTAATTATCCAAGTGAGAAATGATGACAGCCTGAGGTAGGACAGTGGCCGTTTGAGTACAGGGAATGGGCCAGAGAGATGATTATGGAGATATGGAGGTCGAATTAATAGGATATGACAGCTGATAAATTGTGGGAAGAATTGAAGATGATTTTTTTAACCTAATTGATTCAAAGAATGGTGCTACCCTTAATAGAAATAGGGAGATTTAGAAGAGGGGCAAGTTTAAGAGGGAATGTTGATACCTAGAAGCTATCTTCAACTTTCTCTCACTCTATATACTGAGTTAGTTACCCAAATTTAGGTTTCTATTCCACATCTTTAAAATTAGAATCCTTTCCTCACAAACAACTGCCATCCTAGTTCAGGTTCTTAGAAACTCTGCCATTGCAAGAGTGTACTGATTGGTCATCTTCCCCTCTCCAGTCCCTCCTACACACTGCTACTGAAGTGATTTTGCTCATGTATGGATCTTTCCTCAATAATTCTTACTGGAATCAAATAAATATGCTTCCAGAACCCTTTACTGGCTGGAAGGAAGTTGGAATAGATGGCTTCTGAGGTCCCTTCTAGCCTCAAATCTAAAATCTATATTTCTAGCTTCACTGGCTATCCCTCCTCCTTCCCTCCCTGCTCCTGCCATCTAGGCAAACTGCCTTCTTCCTTCCTACACAACATTCCATTTCCTGTCTCTGTGCCTTTTGCCCTGGCTGGTCCTCCCTCATGTCAGGAATTCTATTACTCTCTCCTCATCTCTTTCTTAATAGGTTTCCTCTCTTTAAGAGGAAATTCAAGCACCACCTTTTACAGGAAGTCTTGTGGACACCTCCCACAACTGCCAATGCCTTTCCTCCCAAATTACCTTGTACTCTATTACTTTGTATTTGTTTTCGTTGTACATATTTATGTACATGTCTTCCCTTATTATTATGTAAGTTCTTTACAGGTTGGAATTCTATATTTGTATCCCTTAGGCCAGACACATAGCAAATAGTTAATAACTTGATTGTTATGAAATGAATTCAGGAGAGAGATTAGGTCTAGTTGTGTAAGATCACAGAGAGGGATCTTGGACTGTCTAGTTTCAATTCTGTTATCTCACAAATGATGAAACTTCAAGACCCAAGGAAATTAAATGACTTGTCAGGAGTTATAATGATCATCAGAGGCAGCTTTTGAACCCAGATCCCCTCTTTCTAGAACCAGTGTTACCAGCAAGGAGTCAGCTGTGTAGAGATAATTAAGTACATGAAAGTTGAGGAGATGACCAAGGCAGAAAGTATAAAGAAATCAGAGCCTAGCCTCAGTGTGGTGGTGGTAATACTTAGGGAATGGGAAATGGTAATCATTAAAAGAGCCAAAATTCGTGTTTAGCATCTTAGAGATCAGTATAGCAGAAGTGAGAGCTACAATAGAGCATAAGCAGAGAACTCAAGTAAAATGAGGACCAAGGGAAAGATCTTTGATCCAGTCATTGAGATTATTGATGACTTTTTTTTGATGAGGCAGTTGGGGTTATGTGACTTGCCCAGGGTCAGGCAGCTAGTAACTGTCAAGTGGTGATGCCAAATTTGAACTCGGGTCCTCCTGACTCTAGTGCTCTAACCACTGTGCTACCTAGCTGCCCCTAGTGACTTTTTTGAGAGAACAGATTTAGCTCAAAAACCACACAAGAAGACACAAGTAAACTGGATGGTATCATAGATTTGGATCTAGTAAATTGGGATCAATTTCTTATGCCTATACAAGATTAATCTGATTATTGTGTAATAGATATTATGTAGATAGAACTATTCTTTAACCCACTTACATATCCCAACAAGCTTTATTTAAGAATAAGATACAACTAAATCCTAGTGAGAATAGCTCCTGTTGTTCCATTTTCCACAAAGAACCTGAGTCTTGTTAAATGTCCTGTGTCACCAGCCTACATTAATGTTGGTGGGATAGCAAGCACCATATAATGCCTTGGTCTTTTTACCTTTAAACATCAGGTACCTACCTTTGGGGGCTGTTCTTTTTAGTTTAATGTTTCTAAATCTATTGGGGGCTATCTGGTATTTTAATTCAAGGGGAGACAAATTGTATCTTTTATCTCTCCACTAAGATCTATGCTTCTGTATCTTTTGGCTTGTCCATGTTCTCCCAAAGTTCACGAGAAGTCTACCCACCAGGCCAGAAGCCTTTCTCTCTGGGCATTGGAAAGGTAATCCTTAGTTCTCATCTCATAACTAGTCTATGGTCCTGTGATTCTCCCTGTCCTACACTTTCCTTGATGATGCCCTTTATTCCTATTCTTTGGAGTTCCCCACAGCCTGCTTATGCCTACTGTGCACTTCTCCATTTCCTTCTGTACTAGTTATCTTTAATTCTTCAAAGGCTGTGATGCTCCATTTCTGGCCGTCATGTAGCAGCATGAGTAAAATGGTACTGTTAAAAAGATGAGCTCTCACAGTTAAGCTCCAAGTCCATAAAAGTCATTCCTCATGCTCTACTACACCTTATGCTCTATTGTGACGTGGAGGTGACCCTGGGCTCTTGAAACCTCTGTCAGCTAAGTGCAAGCTCTAGCAAATTTTACAAGGCCAAGTGTGTTGGGACCAACCTAATGAATGAATCACAAAGGCCCATTGCCAGTAGTTTGGCCACCTGTATAAAATTTTTTCGTCATAATAATCCTTGAAAAAAAGTTTCTATATATTCATGCATGTTTTACATATATTTACATATAAATGAATATATGCCAGTAAGCACTTAACCTAGCCAAGGTAAAAAAAAATGCCACTTTTTACAGCTCTGCATATACATGTATATATGATGGCTAATACAATCTCTATCTGTACTTGAAATATCTAGTCAACAGATATACTCGTTTAGTTACTTATATATAGTACATATCATATATATATGATCAGACCCTCAGACTAATTTAACATCCATTTTTTTGAACTATAATTTATACACATTCTTCCTTTCCTCTAATAGGTCATGAAAAAATGAAAGTAGGCAATATAGACTAAGCCAGAGGGATCAAATACATATCTGTTACCAAATTAAGATGTAATTGGGAAATATTTAACAAAAAATAAATAAAAATACAATAAAACATAGTTAATATGTGGCTTGGAGGGATCTTTACAAATGAATTGGTTGCCCCTCTTTCTATTAGAATTTGATGCTATTAGATAAAACTATCCAGTAGTCGGGGGAGGCAAGAGTGGAGTATAGTAAATATTGAACTATTTAATTAAAGTATATATCAGAATGAGAAGAAAAGACCAGAAAAGATAGGTGATAGGATTGGGTTGAGGGAATAGGTTAACAAAACCAAGAACTTGTTATAAAAAGTTAAATTCAGATCAACAAACATTTTTAGGTACTTACAATATGAAAGGCACTGTGCTAGGTGCTTGGCATACAAAATTTTAAAAAATGAGCCTCTGTTCTCAAGAAGCTTACATTCTGCTGGATTGGAGAGATAACACAATATATGTTAAAGTATATATAAAGTTTACACAATAATTTCAAGAGAGAAAAAAATACTCACCATTGGAGAGGACAAGGCAGGCAGATCAGGATCTCTCATAGGAGGTGGCAACCAAACTGCTTTAAGGGAAGTTGGGGGTTCTTGTGACATAAAGAACTGCCTATGAAAAGGGAAAAAAGGGAAAGAGATTATTGTATACAGGAAATTTCTAGCAGGAAAGTTTTGCTGGTACAAAAACTATACAAAGATGAATCATAAAGAACAAGAATGAAAAGGTAGGTGGGTATCAAATTACATAGGGCTTTGAATGACAGATGATTTTAAATTTTATTCAAAAGGCAGTAGCTTTTGAATAGAAAAGAATTTTGAGCAGGGATTGTCAAATCTGTATTTTAGGAACATCAATTTGGTTAGCTGTGTGGACAGTGTTATAGAGAAAGGAGAGATGAGGCTGGAAGACCAATTAGGAGATTATTGAAATAGTTTGGATGACAAGTAATGGGAGGAGGGAGAGGGGTGAACTATAATGGTTCCTGTGTAAGTACAGAGAAAAAGATTAGTGCAAGAGATGTTACAGAAAAAGAATTTTCTCTTCCTTTTTTCTTTAATCTCTTTTTAAAAACTTTTTATAAAGTGATATTGAGAAGATATAAGAATAAAAGTTATAAAGTGTTTCCCCACTCCCAATACCCTTAGGGGTACACTCTTCCCTATAACCCCTTGGACTCTGAGAAGAGTAGACTCAACTGTAAAACAGTTCCTTCAAAGCATTTGCTCAAAATTCACTTCATAATGCAACATAGTCAACAATAAGACATCATTCTTCCCATCTAGTGGCCTTTGATCCTCTGCCATCCTCAGTCAAGCAGCTAATTTAATAACTTTGCTACTCACCCAGACTTAGCCAATTATCCAAAAATCTGATTTGAACTCCAATTCTCAGATCTTTGGTAGCCCATTCTACTGACAGTTCGATGTTCACAAGGTTGCATTGCAGTCTGATGCCCCTTCATTTAAGAACAAAGTCATATTTATAACTGGGGAGGGGGAGGGAAGGCCCAAGGCTAGAATTTTACAATATGTCAAGGTAGAATTTTCAGAGGTTGATAAGCAATTGTGAAAGAGGGCTATAGAGGAAAAAGATCTAAGGTGGGTTTTGAGTTTACAACCTGATAAATTCTGAAGACAATGATGTTCTCTATAAAAATAAGGAAGTTTAGAGAAGATTTAAAGTAGGAAAATAATCCATTCCATTTTGAAAGGTATTGAATTTGTAATGTTCACAGACATACAAATGGAAATTCCCTTAGACAATGATGTAAGACTGAAATTCAAGGGAAATAGTTGGGCTGTATGTATACAGCTGGAAATCATTTCTGTAACAATGGTAATTAAATCTGTAGGAGAGGATAAGAGCACCAAGAACGATTGTAAAGGGAGTAGAAAACATTCATTAAGATGATCTAGAAAAGGAATTAGAGGAAGAGCGGAAGAGCGTGTTTTCAGAGATGTAAAGTGCGTATCTAGAAGGGTTGGTGGGCAATGGAAGAAGCAACAGGTAAAGAAGAATAAAGACTGAGAAAAGTATTTAACAGTGGAGATGTTTGTAATCTTGGGAAAAAGCAATTTCATTCCAGTGGTACAGATGCAAGTCGGGAGTGAGGAAGTAGAGGCAGGCAGTGAAAACAAAGCATTTTATCAGTCTTGTCTCAGTGCTGCCTAGCAGGAGGAGCAGGGATAAACTACAGCACAATGAAGTTCCAAACCCTGAGGAGCAGGAATGTTGCCAAGATCTTAGAGATGGAATCTTGGTGCCTTGTCTGTCCATGTAGCTGTCACCCATGAGAATCACTGAAAATGTCTCAAATGCCTCCTAAGCTAATCATGAGCCAACTAGATGTATACTTTCTCTAATAGGGAGAGAGAAAGCCAACTAAATGATATGTTGAACTTCCAGAATAACTCTTTTCCCTTTGCTAAGAAAAAAAGAGAGATAGACTATAGTTGAGAAAAATTCCAGGACTGAAGTGGGAAGTACTGTCTAGATTTCTAACTTTTATCTATTTCAAATAAATTGTTGGATAATTCAATTTACTATGTTACTCTGCTAGATCCTGAGAATTCCAAGATAAGCTAAAGAACTCCTGATTTCATAGAACTTAACAGGAAGAAATAATATGTGACACAAAATATATGCAAAGTAATGTCTGAGGGAGAACACTAGCAGCTAGAGGTTGCTATCTTGGGATAGACACTACTGGAGGGGACGAGAGCTAAGTTTTAAAGGAAGTCAAGAATTCTAAGATGAAGGTGAAGAGGTGGTATATTCCAGGCATGTGGATCAGTCTATGCAAAGACAGAGAGATTAAATTCTAAAAGCCATGCACACAGGAACTACAGGTTGGTCATTGAGTTAAATTCTAAGATGATAATATTAATTGATGCTTATGAAGGGAAGGAGTACTTAGGTAGAAACCTAACTGAAATGATTTTGATTGATACACATCAATACCTCTACTTGGGAGTTCTTACCCTGGGGTCCATAAAGTTTTTTTAAGAAGTATCTTGATAATTATATTTCATTTTAATTAGTTTCCTTTACAATTCTATATGTTTTATTTTATGCATTTAAAAACATGATTCTGAGGAATACATAGCTTCACCAAATTGCTAAGAGGGCCCTGATGCAAAAAAGTTTAAAAATCTAGGCAGATCTACATTAAACTTAACCACACCAGCAGAACTAACTGATGGATAGTGACAGCCAGTTTCTTGAGGATCTTTAGCACAATACCTGCCATATAGCAGACACTTAATAAGTGTAGCTTAATTGATTGGTTCATTAGTTCAGAGTTCGAGCTGGCAAGCAAACTATAAACCAATGATCTTAGATTCCTGGCACAATGGTTAATATGGAAAGGCCTTGGGAGGATAGGTTGAAAAGATTAGGTGTGTAGGGTCTGGAGAAGAAAAGATTGAGGGTAAAGGGAGGAAGGATATAATAATATTTGTGGAAGAAGGATTAGATTTGTTCTACTCAGAAGCACAAGGGAAGGGAGTTTGCCCAAAGGCAGATTTAGGCTCTGTAGAAGGAAAAACTTGATAATAATTAAAGCTACCAGATAGGCTGCTACAGGAGGCTACATTTACTTGGTAGAGATTGCCAAACCATGTCTGGCCAGAAGATCCTTATTAGAGATTTTATATAGGGGCTTCTCATTTAGGTTCTAATTGAATTAGATGGTCCAGTCTGATGGTTTATTCCCTTCTAATGCTGGAAAAATAAACAAAAGCATAAATTTTAATAGTTACTTCTCACCATTGTTGGCTACGAGTTTTAAAATAATCTGACTTTTTCCTACTACTAGACACATAAGAGAGCTTGAAGTCAAAAGATCTGGTTTCAAATGTGAACACTGACACTTAGGAGCTGTGTGACCCTAGACAAGTCAGCTAAGATTACAGTCTCATTTTCTTTCTCACCTTTAAATGAGGATAATAATGCTTCAGTTATTTACTTCATCAGTAAACCAAAAGAATCTTTATTAAGGATCTGCTCTATGTTATAAGAAATTTGTGAATCACAGTTTAAGAAACTGGGCTCTAGACCACTTTCTTTTTTAAATGCCTGGAAGAGGCTATGATAAGGACAGAATATGAAAAGAAGTCCAGTTTAACTGAAATGCAAATATATATGCTAGAAGACTGAACAGGTAATTTATATGATAGAAGACTAAACAGATAAGTTTGGGCATTTTAAATCCCAAAGTCAATCTCAAGATTCATTAATCAACAGGAGCTACTGAACATTTCTCAGGAGCATTGACTAATGATAAGGGTCCACTAGGAAAGGCACTAAAACAGTGCTGTAGAGTTTAGACAGAGGAGAGACAGGAGGCAAGAAAAACCCTTATTACAGTCATTTAAATATGAAGTAAGAACATGGAGAGGGGTTTGGAAGGGGTTCAGAAAGGAGGGGTCAGATCTCCTATGATGGCAGATTTAATAGGAGTTTGTAGTTTATTGAATTTGTAATGAAGGAAAAACTAATAAGAGCCAATGGAGCTTTCCAACATTATAAGCCTGGAGTATAGGGAAAATGGCAATTCCATGAATAGAAATACAAGTTTTGAAGAATATTGGTGAAAACGTATTGAAAGCATGTATTTTTCACCTTGTGAGAGGGGGTTTAGCTGCTGCATTCTATAAATATTTCTTGTTTCACTTTACTATTTCCTGATGGATCCTGTTGAGAACTAGGACTGGAGAGAAGAAGGAAAAAAAGAAAATATGATGTTCCCAAGCCCTCTCTTCTTTTTAAAAATTGAATGCCCTTTATTTTTTCATTGTAGTCATTTCCACTTGGAGGGAGCTAGGCGATTCCTCCCATGAGTCTCAAAATCGCTTGATTCCTCATTTCTTTGCAATAATATTTAATTTGCCATGATTTATTTAGGCACTGTCTAATTAAAAGGCACCCACTTTGTTTTTAATTCTTTTCTAACACAGAAAGTTCAGCCCTTTCTCTTATAATTGCTTATCCCCAGAGCCACAGCTGTGGCAGCTCGGGGAAGAAAGCACATGTTCCCGTTTATAGAGCCAGTTAGTGGAGGGGAGTTGGGACTAGGGGCCCTTCCTTCAAGGTCTGATTCTTTGTGGTCTGCTCTAGGCACGAGCCTCACGGAAGTTACTAATATAAGATCAGTTTGGAAAGTTCATTGGAAACTTTATTGACAAAGCACTCCCATTGCTGTTGTGGAATAAGGCTTTCCGGTTTTAGGGACCCAGGGAGCTTGGAGAGCAGAGGGCATACATTTAGGAAGTCTGTCGGGGAGGGTGGGGTTGCGGGTGGTATGTCTTCCATCTCCAGTGTTTCTATGGGGAAGTGGGTGTGATGCTTACGTTCTCCTCCCAAACCCCAACATGACATTTCCCTGGGCCCGAAGCTGTGGTTTAGCAACAAAGCATTTCAAGTTCAGACATCAGGCAGTTGGCCACTGCCGCTTTCCACTTGCCTCCCACCCACCCCGGCCTTAATTCCAAAGGCCCCGTGGCTCTGCTGCACTGTCTGTGCCCAAAAATCTGGTAAGAGCAAAGGAAGAAAAAACTTAATCCACGAATTTCATTCTTCGGGTCCTGGAAAGTTTAAAGTTGATCATGTATTTGCCCCTAAGAGCTCCCAGGTTCCCGGCACTATCCTTCCCAGCCCTCAAAGAGACTTAATGAAAAACTGAAAATAGGACCCAGGAGGGTCAGTGTGTCATCCGTCTCTTGCCCATCCTGGCCCTGTGACTTCGGCTAGCTCACCGAACCCTAATGGGGACTGAGCTGTATTGGTCGCTAGAGCTTCCTCCCTGAGAGTTCCTCATGCACTAGCCTCTCATCCCCAGCATCCACCAACCGAACATTTAAACTAAAAAGGGTCCCTTCCCATTACTGATTAGAAGAAAGCCAAGCCATCCTGTAGTCTGCAGTGGCCGGTTCCGACCAGCAGGTGGCACAAATGACACACAAGAAGGGGAAAAGGGGAGCAAAGTAAGAGAACAGAGCCAGGAAAGGAAAACTTAGCCGTAGAGGCCCCAGGAGGGTCTGGCCCCCTCTCTGCATTTTATGCACAAGCAGCCTGACCCCAGAGAGGCAAAGGGGGCGGCAGGAGATCTCTGGTGGGAGGGTCCTCACTCTCCCATAGCCTGTAGTCCCGCTTGGCCCAGAGGCTGGAGAGAGAGCAAGGGGACCTGGGGGTCGGTGCTCCAAAGGTTTCTGCACTGTGGGGCTTAACACAGAATGTCCGGGGAGGGACCAGAAGGCTTTGGGCAGAAGGCATGGTTAGCTGGGACCTGAAGAAAGCAGGGAGAGCAGCAGGCAAGGATGGAGAGAGAGAGAGAGAGAGAGAGAGAGAGAGAGAGAGAGAGAAACAGACACAAAAACACACAGAGACAGAGACACAGAGAAACAGACAAAGACAGAGAGAGATGGTGAAAGACACAGAGAGAGACAGAGACAGGCAGACACACAGAGATGGTGAGAGAGACAGAGAGAGATGGTGAGAGAGACAGACAGAGGCAGAGACACAGGGAGCGAGTGTGTAGGGAAACAGATGGGGAGAGAGAGACAGAGAGATGGTGAGAAAGACAGAGAGACAGACAAAGAGATAGTGAAAAAGAAAGACACAAAAAGAGGCAGAAAGAGAGACAGAGACAGAGACAGACAAATGATGAGACAGACAGATCGACAGAGACACAGAGAGAAATGATGAGAAACAGATAGAGCAGCAAAGACAAAGAGACAGAGAGAAAAAGACCAAGACAGACAGAGGCAGAGACAGAGACAGAGACAGAGAGAGACAGACAGAGAGAGAGGAAGAGAGGGAAGAAGGGACAGAAGGGGAAAAGGAGAGGTTTCTAGGTATGGGGATAGCCAGTGAAAATGCCTGGAGTTAGGAGTTAGTGTCTTTTGGGAAGAGCAGAAAAGAGACCAATATTAATTCTATTACAGGGTAAGTGGGTAAGAGGAGGGGTGAGGTGTGAGAAGTTTAGAAAGATATGGTAGAGGCAAAGAAGTTATGAAATACTTTAAAAGTTCAAAAAAGTTTTGGTTTTGATCTAGAAAGTAACAGGTAAGTACTGGAGTTTGTTGTTGTTGTTCCTTTGTTCTCCGAGAGGACCAATGACATCATGAGGGTAATGTCTTGACTTGCCAATAGATTGCTTTTAAGTGAGAAAGAGCTTCAGCAAGTCATCATCCTTACTCCTTGAGAGTCATCTGAGTCCATAGCAAGACATAAGGCAGGACAAGTGGCAGTGGTCCAGCAGCCACTGGAATTTATTAATAAGACATTGGCACAGTCAGATCTTTGCCTTAGGAAGATATTTTAACAACTGAGTAAAATGTATCAAATAGAAGTGAAAAATACTTAAGGCAAAGACAGAAATTAAAAACATTTTAAAAGAAAAAATATATGTAGATAAAAGAGGAGACAATGGTACAAGATGAATCAAAGGCATAAGTATGGTCATTTGGAACTGTAGTGGTCCCATTGAAAGAAGTATTGGGACAGGGAGCTTATCTGGGGGGAAAGTAAGTTGCTTAGTTCAAAGAATTGGTGGGACAGTCTAATGGAAGTATGCTGTAAGCAGTCCAAAATATAGAAATGGAGCTTGGGTGAGCCGGCAGAATAGGTCATACTGATTTAGGACATCACAAACCAAATTATGAGTAAGATCAATTCTCAAGCCATGTAAGATGGACCGATGAGTCTGTATTTGGATAAGCTCTTGCAGGATTCTGAGAGCAGGTCAAATAAAAAAAAAAAAAGAAAAAAAAGGATATTCTATCAACTCAAATATTCTATGATTCTGTCACCTCTCTCTTTTCTGTATATATCATGAAGAAGCCCCAGGTAATTTTAGTAACTGGACTCAGCTGCCTAGAGGGAGGTCGTAGGATGGATGGACAATAAGGGAAAGAATTGGGTGTTCTCCCTTTAGTCCCTGGGCCCATCAAAAAGTACTAACAAGAACAGGAAATGCATCACCAAGGAGTGATGATATGAATAAAGTCAAAGGTATAAGTATAGGTGATGAATATGGTAATGAGTTGCCCTGACTCTACATTTGATTGGAGATATAAGGAGAGAGAACTCTTCTAGCACCTGAGGTTCCATGTATATGGAGTTCAAGCACCCATTTCTCACTGTGTGTCTCTCTGTCTCTCTCTCTCTCTGTCTCTGTCTCTCTCTGTCTCTGTTTCTCTCTGTCTCTCTCCTCCCTCTCCCTCTCCTCTTTCTCTCAGTCTGTCTCTCTGTGTCTCTGTGTCTCTCTTTTCCTCTCTCTCTCTCTCTCTCTCTCTCTCTGTCTCTCTTTCCCTCTCTCTCTGTCTCTGTCTCTCTTTCTCTCTCTATCTTTCTCTGTCTCTCTGTTTCTCTCTCTTCCTCTTTCTGTCTCTGTTTCTTTTTCTCTCTGTCTCTTCCTCTTTGTCTCTCTGTCTCCGTGTGTGCGCACGCGCACTCCCGTGTAGAGGAGAAGGGGTTTCAAAAGAAGTTTTAAGGAGAAAGGAAATGTACAGAGGAAATGTGTAGTTATTTAGACTAGTTGTTAGCGGGGAAGGTATGAGAATCACCCGAAAGAACTTGGGGGACAATAGAAGAAAAAAACAGGACGGCAGCAAGATGGCCAGTCACCTGCTAGGAACTGAGAAGACTAGATATAAAGGAGATCTTTAGGAAGCCAAGCTAAAAGTGATAGGACCCTGCTGCTATCATCACTTGCTAGATATTTGAGTCTCATTTCCATTAGCTTGTAAGTAAACGTTTTTATGTTTCTAGCAGTTGGAATCTGGTCATTTATGAGGGAATCTGGTGGTTATCACCTTGGAAGATTTTTAGATTTTGGAACTTCTAGATCATCTGAGTTGGAACAATGAGCCACAGAAATGAGAAGTTAAAATAATAATATTTAGCTCTTTTGTTTCAAGAGAACTAGCCCCTGCCACAAAAGTTAAGCATGATTCTTTAGGCTTCAGCCTTTTCAGAATCCAGCACAAAGAGTTTGTCTGGGAGGGTGGTGGGCATTTGTCACGCAAAAGCTGAATAATGTAGGGTGGTTCTATGGAGGGTTTGCCCAGCCTCCAGTTATATGACTGGGAGCCCTCCACTTATTTGAGCCAGGATAGACATGCTTGTCTATACATGTTAGACTGAGAATTCCATTTGAACTCTAGTTATATAAGTATGACAGATGAAACCAACTTCAGAGCATATATAACACCATTTCTAAATATGCCACAAATGGAATGCTAATTTCTATTGTTTATTTTTCCCCCTTTTCATTTCACCAGGCTGGGTTCCTCTCTTTGGACTTTTGAATTCATTGGCAGCTAGAGAGGGAGGGATTCTAGTTCATTATTTAATAAATTTAGGCATTTTCCTCCCTTAGACTACCTTGGAATATATTTAATGTTAATATGGTGACACTAAAATTTATCATTGTAGTCAGAAAAACTTGAGTTCAAATGTGACCTCAGACACCACCAGCTGTGTGACCTTGGGCAAATGAGTCAGTCAATAAATATTTACTAAGTACCATGTATGAGGCAATATGCTAGGGAATTAGAAAGTGGCAAGACAGTTTCTGATCTCAAGGAGTTCACGATCTAATGGTGAAACATCAAACAAATATCTACAAATAACCTACATGCAGGATAAATAGAAAATAATTAAGAGGAAAAAAACACTAGAACTGACAGTGATTGAGAAAGACTTCCTGTCTGCCTCAATTTACCCAACTGTAAAATGAGGATAATAATAGTATTTATCTCACAGGGTCACTTTGTGGATCAAATGAGATACTATTCATAAAGCATTTAGCATGCAGTGCCTGGAACATACCATGTCATCTCACCTTCACATTATTTCTTGGTGGTAGGTCAAAGACATTATTAAGCACATTTTGCAAATGGAGAAATTAAAGCCCAACCTGATTATGTTGGAAAGTAATTTTATCCATATTGACCACTTGTGGGGCTTGAGCTGACTCTGCAAATTCTACTTGGCTCTGTCCTGTAACCTAGTATAGCTTTCTCTCTTTGGTAACATCGAGTCCCTTTTGACCAGCTTCCCCTTTAAGGGAGGAAGAATAATGACCTCACTTTTGAAAGGTTGTGACTGCTAATAATCACAGGAAAATACACAGGGAATTAAACTAACAAAGGGGAAACCCACAAGTCTCAAAAACATCTAACAAATTGTAAAGTTAGATGTAATAATGATGACCAATCTTGGCCTTGAGAAAAATCCACATAATATACTCCAGATCCCTCTTTGCAGGAGATTCTAAGTATACCTTACATCTTTGTTAAAATATATGGTTTTCTGGGTAAGAATAAAAGGGCTATATTAGAAAAGGAATGGGAAGTAACAACAAAAAGCAGCAATAAAAATCATTATTTCAAAAAAAAAAAAAAAAAAAAAAGGAAAGAAAATTTAAAGCTAGGTCTTGATCTTTCTTGTGTGTGCTTCTACACTGAGTCATTCTTTTAGCTCCTGGCCTAAGTCAGCCTAGTTGCCATTTAATCCAGGCTGGCTACCAGACCTACCTCCCAGACTCCCAGCTCAGGGTGGATTAAGGTTGGCACGATTGCCAGGTTTCTCAGCTATTTTAAGGTTCTATGGCTGGGGGTGCCCCAATTTGAGTTCTTCTCTATAGGCCTCTAAAAATTGCTGTCCTGGGCTTTAGGCTACCCAGCAATGACCTTGTGGCCAGCTCCTTCATTCTTCTGGAGGTTTCAATGATATCAATACCCTGGATGTCCCATCTTACTCTTAAATCATTCACACAGCCACAGGATTTGAGAGCTGGATGGGACCTAGCAGCCCATACACTACATTACCAACAAGTGGTTCTCCAGCTTTACTTGAGATCTTCTATTCTCTCCCAAGGAAGCAAATTCTATTTTCAGAAAGCTAATTATTAGGTAAGGTTTTTTTCCCTTCTGGGAAGCTTATATATTTGCTTCTTTGTATCTTCCTCCCATTCTTTCTGGTTCTGTTCTCTGGTGCCAAATAGAACAAATTTAATCCTTTCTCCCCAAACCAGTCCTTATATATAGTTGAATTCATCCATCATCCCCCAAGATTCTTTTTTCCTCTGGTTTGATCTATAGTTCCTTCAACTTTTCCTCAGATATGTCTCAAGGCCTTTCATCCACTGGATGCTCTTCAACTTACTAATTGCCTTCTTAAAACACGGCATCCAGAACTGAGACCACACTACAGATGTGGTCTAATGGAGGCAGAATACAGGGAGGTGTGGTGGTTTTCTGGAGGCGGCCTTAGTCTCAGTTGAAATAAATAATTACTCCAAAATGCAGCCAGCTGTTAAAAACTGCAAACGTTTATTTCTCCTTCCAAATTAGCTCGGTTAGTTCAGAGAACTATCTCTCTGCTTGAGCTTTTGCAGCTTTGTCCTTGGCTTCTGCCTCTGCTTTCTTCAGCCTCCAGCCAGCACCAAGTTGGAAGATGCAATGAATCTCTTTTGCCTCGAAGATAGGGCTTGTAAGCTTTCTTCCAGTCTCTCTCTCCTAAGTCCCACAAGAAGAACTAAACCCAAGCTTCAAAAGCTCCCTTATATATGTGATCTCCCAAAGGTTAACTCCGCCTTCTGGAGGGAGAGGGATTCTGGGTTATCTCCCAGAGTGCTCTCTGGCCATAAGGGAGGTGTGAATTCGGACTAAGCCCTACACGTGTGAACTCCATTAAGTACTTAGATACTTATGAGCTCTCTAAAGGTGTGAACACAAGCATTGTTCAATCAGTTCCACTTAGTACCTTGTTTCAAGTTCTGGCCCAAAATAACTCTTTCTAAGATTAAATTAACTCCAGTGTCTTAACACTTTGTAAAGATTCCAACAGGGAGGTTCTTTCCATCTCAATCCTGAAGGGTCCCTGAATCAGCTGATTTCCTGACAGGCCATTCACTGGCTGGTTGTTAAGCCTTTTTCTGCCCTTTTAGTGACTTCATTCATCCTAGGCTAGCATGTGGGTGACCTTAGACCTCAGACAAAATGTTTTGGTTCCTCATCTTTGAGAAACTCCTAGTCTAATTGGAGGAAAGACATCACATGTAACAAAAAGTCAAACACAAGGTGGTTTATAAAAGTTGTGTGATCTGGGGGAAGGTAGTTCTCCTTGCCTAGACTTCAGTCCAGTTGTCTATAAAATTAGAGAATTGGACTGTATTTATTTTGTGATGTGTCCTATCTTTACTTATCTATAAATATATCCTATCACTCAAATGTAAACTCTTTGAGAGAAGAGACTATCTCACTTTTGTATTTGTATTCCTAGGGTACTAGAATACAGACAGGAAACATTCTCAATCTGCTTGGTGTTTCCTGTGTGGATGGACATATCGTATTCCTTTTAGTGATCACAGATCTTTTCCAAGATACTCTACAATGTTCTGGGTTTGGTGTAGTCAGCACAAATAGAAGCATCTGAAGGATCCCATTATCCACTAGGATTTTTTTTTTTTTGTGTGTGTGAGACAATCTGGGTTTAGTAATTTGCCCAGAGCCACACAGCTACTAAGTATTAAGTGTCTGAGGCTAGATTTGAACTTGAGTCCTCCTGACTTCAGAACTGGTGCTCTATCCGCTGTACCACTAGCTGCTCCTATCCCTTTTCAACTTGAATTCTTGGATGCATTTTCTCCACTATGATCATTTTGCCAGAATAACTGTGTTTTATGCCTCACTTGATGTTTATTATTAAGAGAACACTGGAAAGGTTATTTCTATTGTCACATCTTCCAAAGTATCTTGAATAATATTAATGTATCGATGGGAACTATCTTGTTGTAAAAGAAGCCTGTAAGGCATCATTTAGTTTACCGAATGAAATGATTTATTGTCACAAAGAAAGAGCAAGCACAATGAGAACTTAAGTTCTCAAAGATCTTTTGGTTAATTGTGAGACAGTAAAAAGGGGAATCATTGTTGAGTAAGTTACAAAAGCCTTCTTGTTCCCTGCTAACACCCTCATCATAGATTCCTGTAATTCATGTAGAGATGATTCTCAAAATGATTCTGTCCTCTGTGTATAACTGGACAGATGGGGCAGATGGCCAATAAACTACACCCAGAAGTGAATGGGAAGAGAGCAGGTTACTTTGCTTTCAGAAATTTTTAAATCTCATTTGCTGGCCCTAAGCTTTCCATGAAAGCAAATACTCAGCAACTAAACTGCTAATCAACCAACTTATTTATGTGCCAGACACCATGCAATACTCAGGGATACAAAGAAAGGCAAAAAAGCAATCCCTGATCTCAAGCAGGTCACATTCTAATGAGAGAAACGGCATGCAAACCACTATGTATCTCTAAAATCTAGCTGAATAAAAGTGGGAGAATCGCAGGGGGAAGGCAGTGACAAGGGATGAAGGGAGCATAAAATACTGACCCATCAGTAAGTCAATAAACATTTATTAAACACATATTATGTACCAGGCACTGTACTGAGCTCTGGGAATACAACAAATGGCAAAAGATAAATCCCTGCTCTTGAGGAATTTGCAGTCTAATGGAGGGTGAGAGGTGAAGATAAGCAACATACAATTCATCCACCCATGGATAACATGTCCATCCTCATAGAAAATACCACGAAGATGGAGAGCATCTTCCATTGATATTTCAATGAGTTAGGCATAAAAGTACAAAAATAAGAGAGTCCGCCTTCAAGGAGCTTACATTTTACCAGTGAAATACAATATTTTCATAGATAAGTAAATACAATATACACACAAGGAAGGATAAATTGCTGTAGGGGGATAGTCAATAGAGGGATTGTACTGGAATTAAGGAGCACAGGGAAAGACTTCTTTTCCACAGAAGGTGGATTTTGAGCTGAGAATTTAAGGAAGCCAGGGAGGCTAGGAAGCAGAGGGGAGGAGGGATAACACTTCAGGAATAAGGGGCAGCCAGCATGGAGTCTGTGAATTATGTGAAGAATACCAAGAAGGCTAATGTAACTGGCTAACATTTTGTTATGGTGGTTATATGATTGTGGGATATGGAACACCTCTGCCACTAAAAAACTAAAAATTAATCATATAGGGGCAATGAGAGGTAGGGGCGAGTTGGTTGTAACACATGACCAATGAGAACCTCTAAAGAAGGAGATTAAAAGATATCATCAAGGAACCAGAAGGAGAAATGGGCTGGCCACATAGTAAAATAGAGAGATGACTGTTGGACAGAGTGCCCCAATGGTATCCTTGCAATGCTAGAAGAAAGTAAGAAAGGCTACCAGCACTTTAAATGGATATTCTTTGTTGAACTTTTCTGAGAACATAGGTAAGGATCACATCTTACCGATTGATAAATAATAGATAAATAATTCCTTAAGATAATTCCTTAAGTGGTGAGGCTCCAGGGCCATTTGAGTGTTTTAAGTATATTACTAGCATAATATATTCCTAGAATATAGTAAGTGCTTAATAAATAGTCATTCATTGATTTATTGTCCAAACGACAGCTTTCCTCCAGCAAAACCCTGTGATCTGGTTTGTGAACAGCAGAGGGGGATGTTGGGCTAATTTGCATTCTCGGTCCACAGGCATTTTATAAACAACAAATTCTACCTGGGAACCAGAAACTCTTGTCTGCTCCTAATGTCTTAAAAGCCTTGGTTTACAAGGGGATGGCAAAAAAAAAAAAAAAGTCAGAGAATGAAGACACTTTCTGAAGATGAACTAAGTGCTTGAACCTACCAATCTCAAACATCTTCTGGTCTGGAACTGAACTATGGAAATTGTCAACCAAGAAAGCCCTGGAAAAGAAATTGGGAGACAAGGGTCCAAGTGCAAATTCAGTCACTAACTCAACTGGGTTTATAAATTTAGGGAAATCACCCCACCGCTCTGACTCTGATATTGCTTAACTGTAAAATGAGGAATTAACTCTCACTGCTCTTTAGCAGTGGATGAACTTCTGCTATGTTGAGATAATGGAGTTGAAAGGTCAGAGACGTTTGTCCTGTCATTTGTTATCTGTCGAAGCTTGGACAAGTGACTTCTCCCTCTGGGTCATCCTTATCTCATTTTAGAAAAGGAAATGGGTTCTTCTAGATAATCTCTGAAATTCCTTCCAGCACTAAAGCTAAGATCTCATGACCTTGTCAAATGAGAAAGCCTGTAAATGCAATGTTTGAGGAGACAGAAGGGAAGTAAATGTGATCTGGGGGTGGGGGAGAGGGCAGCAGGGGACCTGTGCAAATCTCTCCTATCACTTGCTGTCACTTCCCCTTTGGGATGTCCTTTGGCCCAAGCCCTAAGTCCGAGAAACTTTACCTTGCAGAGGGGTGAACAGAGCAGAACCAGGAGGCAGGTGCAGTCAGTCAGAGGGTAAAACAGAGGCAGCTTATCCGAGAAAAAGCCACTAACCCTTGTCCCGTCAGGGGATCTGGGTTGCAGTACCAGCCGAGTCACCTACTAGCTATATGATCTTGGAATGATCACTTCCATTTTTGGGAATTCTCATCTGCAAAATGAGGGGATTGGACTTTAATATTCTGATCCTATCATCTCCTCATCTTAGATTCCTGCCCCATCCCTAGACAATTATATTGGTAGCCTATAGTTACAAAGATTTATACAGTGCTTTAGAGTTTTCAAAAGTTTTCTAATAGCTCTAAGAAGAGATGGGTAAGTCATTGTCTTCATTAGGCAGCTGGGCAGCAAAGTGGATGGTGGACCAAGTCTAGAACCAAGGAATACCAGAGTTCAGATTCATCTCAGACATGCACTACTAGCTGTGTTATTCTGGCCAAGTCATTTACCTGTGTTTGCCTCAGTTTCTTCATCTGAACAGTGGGCATAATAATAGCATCTACCTCCCAAGATTGCTGACAAGATCAAATGGAACAATAATTATAAAGAGCTTAGAAGAGTACCTGGCACATAGTCAGATATATAAATGTTAACTATTTTACTGATGAGAAAAACTGAGGCTGGGAGAGATTAAATAAATCACGCACAATCAGTTGGTTATGAATCAAGATTCAAATTCAGTTCTTCTTATGTTAATTCAATTGCCATTTCCTCCCTTTATCCCTTCCTCGTTCTTTCCTTCCTCTCTGCCTCTTTCCTCCCTTTCTGCCTCACTTCTTTTGCCTTTCTCTTTCCCTTTTTTTTTCTTCCTTTAAAAATTTTCATGTTTCTTCATTGTTTCTCAATATTTCTACACCACAAAACTGAACCTCCCCTTGTAACAAAATATAGTAATTAAGCAAAAACCAAATGATAATTGTGTCCTGCTAGTATGTGCAATATTCTGCCCTCCTAGTCCCCCCTCCTCTCCAGAGGAAGGAAGTATACCTTTCTAATGCCAAGTAGACATTTACCATAACAGATTATATAGGATAACAGGTTTAGAGTATTATCAGATCTGCGTTGGGGTTTAGAGAGAGGGCTCAATAAATCCACACTTCCTACTTTGTTCTGTCTACCCAAAACTGTAGTCAACTGGCAGGGGCACGTCTTGCTTCAGTGTCTGGAATTTCCTTGGCCGGCTCACCCTCATTATCATCCCCCACTCCTCCAAGGACCCCAGAATGTTTCTTCTTTCAACATCTTCCTTATAAGGCCCAACTTCCCTTAATCTTTTTGTTGTGATTGCTCAGTTACTTTTTATCTTTTTCTCTTCTTTTCTTTTTTTTGATCATGGCTGACTCTTTGTGATTCCTTTGAGGTTTTGTTGGTAAAGATACAGGAGTAGTTGGCCATTCCTTTTTCAGCTCATTTTACAGATGAGGAAACTGAGTTCATCAGGATTGTGCCTTGCCCAAGGTGACACAGTAAGTGACTAAAGTTGAATTGGAACTCAGATCTTCCTGACTCCAGGCCAGGTCCTCTACATACTGCCCCAACTTTCATCTTGCTTAGCATGATAAATCAGTTTAGTACCGACTAGGTACAGTGGGGGAAAAAAATAGAAAAAATAAAAGGCATAGGCTCCACCTGAAAGATTAAGACCAATTTTTTTTTTTAAATTTTATTGTCTACTGGATCTGTGATTTCATAGGTTTGAGGAACCCTAATGAGAAAATGTCTTTTACAATTTCAGATCTGTAATTAAGACGCTTAAAGGATCATCTGAGGCTCAGGTAGGGGGAAAATATCACCCAGGGTCACACAGCCAACATATGTCAGAGGCAGGAATTGAATCTAAGTTTTCTAAATTCTTTGGTCTCCTCTTACTTTCTGACCCTCAGCAAGTCACTTAATTCTGCTTCAATTTCCTCCTCTGTAAAATGAAATGGAGAAAGAAATGACAAACCACTCTGATATATTTGGAGAAGACTCCAAATGGGATCACAAAGAAGTGGACACAACTGAAAAAATGACTCAATAGCAGTGCCAAGCAAAATGTAATTAGTCTCTAGGGTTCCCACTCCATAGATATAAATGGAAGCCATTATTTTATTTCTTCTTTTCTTTCTTTAAAAATTACATATATTCAATGGAGAAAGGCAGTCACAGTGTAGTGGAGGGAAAAGCCAACAAACTATAAACCAAGAAGCCAGACCACGGGGCTTCTAGTCTCATGCCAAATTCCACAATTCTGATCTTGACTAGCCATGTAATTCTGCAGGGCAATAGAAACTTGCTGTGCTTCAGGCAAATCCCTTAAAATTATCTGCTGTCACTAAAATATGATCAGCCAGAAGGATACCTCAGACCCTTCCAGAAGAACAAGGGAATAGGATGATAGGTTCAGTGCTGGAAGGGACTAATGAGAGTATTTCAAACCCACATCTATTTTGCAAAGAAAAAAACTGACACCCAGAAAGTGCTTACCTAAGGTTATATGGGTAGTAAGTGGTGGATACAAGATTTGAGCATAAATCTTTGCTTCTAATTCCAGCACTTTTTCAGCTGCATCATGTTAGAGAGTCCCATATTTGTCAACCATCAGCTAACTAAAAGCAATTAATTTTACTTCTCTTGGATTCAATTTCTTCAAATACATATAAAATTAAAGGGTTGTACTAGATTATAAAATCATAAAATATTGTATCCAAATGGGATCTTCATCATTTCAGTCTTGGCAAAGATACTGGAGTAGTTTGTCATTTCCTGCTCCTAAGGAAATGGAGGCAAATAGGGTTAAGTGACTTTCCCAAAGTCACACAGCTAGTAAGTGTCTAAGGTTAGATTTGAACTCAGGAAGATGAATTTTTCTGATTCGAGACCTGGCATTCTATTCACTATAACACCCAGATACCCAAATGGGACTTTAGAGAAGATCTACTCTAGTCTCTTCATTATATAGATAAGGAAATTGAGATCCAGAGACCTATATCATCTCTAAGGTATTTTTTAGCTTCTTCTTAAAATGAAGATCTGATCTTTTCATCTCCTTTCCCTTTCTTTCCCAAAAATCAATAAACTCCACTGACTCCCTATCACCTCCAGAATCAAATATAAAAGTTTTTGGCATTCAAAAACTTATTCTAACCTATTTCCCCATCTTCTACATTTCCAGTCTTATATCCCCTGAAGTATGATCATCCAGTGACAATAACCTCCTTCTATTTTTGCAAGAAAACACAATACTCAAATTTCCCAGGCTCCAAACATTTCACTGGCTGTTTTCCATGCCTTCCTACTCATCTCTTCACCCCCGGCTTCTCTGGCTTTCTTCAGGTCTCAGCAAAATCCTAACTTCTACAGGAAGCCATTCCTTCTGAATTCTAGTACCTTCCTTTTGTTAATTATTTCCAGTTTATCCTGTGTACTTGCTTGTACAGAGTTGCTTATAGGTTGTCTCTCTCATTACACTGTGAGCTCTATAGGAATGCCTTTTGCCTTTCTTTGTATTTCAAGCATTTAGTACAATACCTTGCATAGAGTGGACCCTTAATTGATATTTATTGATTGACTGATTCAGTGCCTAATCCATAGTATATTTTTAGATTATATTTAATAAATTCTGTGCACACTTATGCATTTTAACAGTAACTTTCTGGTGACATTGCTTCAATCTGAAGAATAATAGTATTTCACATATATATGTATATATGTGTTTATGTATACATTATATATATTCATATATATATATATATACATATATACACACACACAGAGGAAGAGCTTGAAAACATTACAAAGTGTTATAATTTATTTTATATATAGTTGTTTGCTTGTTGTTCCCCCTCCCCCCCCATTAGAGTGTAAGCAACTTGAAAAAAGAGACTGTTTTTAATCCCTTTTTTTTTGTATTCCCAGCACTCAGCATAGCACCTGACATATAGTGGGCATTTAATAAATGCTTATTCACTAGACAACTTACTAGTCTAACTCATATTTGAGCACAAATATCCTTTTTAATAAACCTGAACAAGAACTGACTGATCAACTGGAGACTTCCAGCAGTAGAGCTACTTATCTAGTGGGAAAGATGCCTTCTAGCCATTGGAAAGTCAATCCAAGATATTCTAAGGTACAACTGAAGGAGTAGAAACATACATTTTCCAGATGGATGACAGGGATGCAGAGAGATAGTCATCTGAAGCCAGAGGCAAGTTCATAGAATGTGATACTTGGAAGCAGAGAAAAGAGTCAATTATGAATCTATGGACTTGAGAGAGCTCTAACTCTCTTCATCAAAGACTGAGGCACAGAGAGGGCTCCAAAAAGAAAGAGCAGACATTGAATAGGTTGTACATAGCTTTAGCTACACATGTTTTCTATAAGTATGATTCACTGTCATTATGCCCTAAATATGTGCCTACTCTTCTCATGGATACTGTATGAATGAATTGGAGAGTGAATCCCTATCAAGGTTTATGGGTAGGAACTTAAACTTGGAGGGGAAGAGGGAAGGGTTATTTGTAGATACTATTTTCAGTTTTCTATTTTCAGTAAATATTCTTGCTAAGAGCTAATTGGGCCTAGTGGCTGACTGTTAAGGGAATAACATTGATGGAGGCTCATAAGTTATAGCAGTAGGAAAGGAGAATTATAAGCTATCTTAAGACTTGTAAGAATAGTAACTGCTCTTCAGAGAGTTACTCCTTTAAGAGGGAACCACTAACAACTAGAGAATTAGAGTTCAAGATGCAGAGATGGGGATTAGAAAGATAACATTCCAACTATGGGGGCTTCCTGCCCAGAGATTAGGAAAGAAAAGTCTGGTATAGAAAACAAATAAAGCAGAACTAAGTGCATGAAAATGTGATATCAGTCTTGAAAGATGATTCCTATTTTATAGATGAAGAAGGTGAAGTTCAGAGAAATAAAGTGGTCTTCCATGTTTTCACAACTAGTAAGAGTCAGAAATAGGTGACAGAACCCAGGACATCTGAATCCAAGGTGTCTTTCTTTCTTTCTCCTTGTTAACAGCATGAGAGACTTGGGAATAGAAGACATCTGGGTTCTTAACAGAATTATGCTTCTGCCCAAGATGTAGTGACTTAATAATTAAAACAATATCCTTGAGATATAAATATAAGGTATTCATAAATTAAATTATATTGTGGCTTCTCAAAGCCAATTATCATGTAAAATATCTCTAATCATTGAAATAATGAGTTCGCTGAATATTAATTCTAACATTTACCACAGGCAATGATTATAAATCGCTAAAATGGCCCATGAGGTTATGTAGTTTTTACTGAGTCTCAAGATGGTCTTTAAAATATTCATTGTGAATTAGACATCCAGGGCCTTGACTGATTTTAGTTATATTCCATTATATGTTTACAAGCCTATTAAGATAGGATGTAGGCTCCAGGAAACTGGATTTCAGGAAGGTGGGCCACACACTAATTCTGAACTCTGCATGATTAGTTAGGCCAGGCTTTCAATGTCATCACTCAATTTAACCTGTTCTCTCTTAAGTTATCAATGGTCCAGATCCAATGGCCCTTTCTCACCCTTCATCCTTCTTGACTTCTCTATAAGATTCACACTACTGCCCATTTTGGATTCTCCTTTCTCTCTGAGTTTTTGTCAAGCTTTCTCTTGTTTTTCCTCCTTCCTGTGATAACTCCTCAGTCTTTTTTACTGGGGGGAAGGGGGAACTTATCCTGCCTCCTCCCTGTCAGTATATCCCAAACGAAATGTTTATAGATCAGTGGGGTAAGGCAAACAGGTTAAGTTATTTGCCCAAGGTTACACAGTTAATAATCTGTGGATTATAATTATTTGAGGATGAATTTGAACTCGGATTTTCCTGACTTAAGACCCAACACTCAACAAATTCTAGTGGTTTCCAATTATCTATACATTCAAATACAAATTCAATTGACATTCAAAGCTCCTTACAACTTGGCTCCAAATTATCTTTCCTTCTTATTATAGATTATCCCTTCTCATATAATGGTCTAGAATCCAGTCTTCATACACAGTTTTCACTTTTCTGTTTTTTTTTATTTTATTTATTATAATAACTTTTTATTGCCCGAACCCATGTCAGGGTAATTTTTTTTCAACATTATCCCTTGCACTCACTTCTGTTCCGATTTTTCCCCTTTCTCCCTCCACCCCCTCCCCTAGATGGCAAGCAGTCCTATACATGTTAAATATGTCACAGTATAACCTAGATACAATATATGTGTGCAGAACCAAACAGTTCTCTTGTTGCACAGGGAGAATTGGATTCAGAAGGTAAAAATAACCTGGGAAGAAGAACAAAAATGCAAACAGTTTACATTCATTTCCCAGTGTTCTTTCTTTGGGTGTAGCTGCTTCTGTCCATCATTGATCAGTTAAAACTGAATTAGGTCTCAGAAACTGAGTTAGGTCTCTTTGTCAAAGAAATCCACTTCCATCAGAATACATCCTCATATAGTATCATTGTTAAAGTATATAATGATCTTCGGGTCCTACTCATTTCACTTAGCATCAGTTCATGTAAGTCTCTCCAAACCTCTCTGTATTCATCCTAATGGTCATTTCTTATAATATTCCATAACATTCATATACCACAATTTATTCAGCCATTCTCCAATTGATCCAATTGAACCAGCCATTCAGTTTCCAGTTTGTAGCCACCACAAACAGGGCTGCCACAAACATTAGTGCACATACAGGTCCCTTTCCCTTCTTTAAAATCTCTTTGGGATATAAGCCCAGTAGTAGCACTGTTGGATCAAAGGATATGCACACTTTGATAACTCTTTGGGCATAATTCCAGATTGTGCTCCAGAATGGTTGGATTCGTTCACAACTCCACCAACAATGCATCAGTGTCCCAACAGTTTTCACTTTTCAATGAGGTATCAAAGGAAGTACCAATCAAAATTCCTGTCAATCAATATATACAAAAAGATAGAAAAAGGGGAGTTTTTTATATTTAAAAAAAAATAAGGAATTAATAGAGTAAAAATGGAAATGGTTGACTACATATAAATTTTTTTTCTGTACAACAAAAAAACCCCCACAAAAATAATATATCTTCAGCATGTGGCATAATTAATGCTTATTAATTATTTTTTAAAAAATGGACTCAGAAAAATACATACTGAAAAGTTTTAGTTAAAAATATATAAAGATGGGGCAACTAGGTGGTACAGTGGATAGAGCACCAGACCTGAAGTCAGGAGGACCTGAGTTCAAATCTGGCCTCAGATACTTAACACTTCCTAGCTGTGTGACTCTGGGTAAGTCATTTAACCCCAATTGCCTTAGCAAAAAAAAAAAAAAAATTTTAAAATGTATATATACGTGTGTGTGTGTGTGTGTACATGGACATGTGATTTTACAAAGGATATTCTCAGACCACAATGGTTAAATGGTGAAATGAGATGGAGACAATTTTCAAAGAAAAATAAAGAAAGGCTCATGTCACTAATAATCAGAAGAAATTTTAAAAGTTTTCAACTAACACTTCATATCTTTCAAATTACCAAGAATAATTAAATTTAGATAAATTCATTGCTGGCAGGAATATGGAAAAACAGAAACACATTCTTTATCAGTGGAAAGGCAAATTTTTGGAATGTTTTTGGAGAATAATCTGGTATTATGCAATAAAAGTTTGAGAAAAATCAAAATCACATTCTTTGATATTATACTATTTGTAATTTACCTAGTAATTACATTGTTGATAATTCAGTGTATGTCATATAAGGCCTTTTGGGAAGCAGGCTTTCCAATCTATTCCCTGCAGGAAGGTGCTCTGAAGGAACATTAGGAAAAGACAGCCTTACATTCCTTCAGGGATGCCCCTGGAACCCAACTATGGGAAATTTTAATCATTAGTGGAAGTGGGATTGTGATATGTATTCCCAGAGGACATAAGAAATATGTGTATGTATGTATAATTTAATTTATTTAATTATAAATTGTTATTGGTTAAATTTTACTTTATTGATGTTCAATATTATTTTTAAGCAATTTGAAAATGATAATTTTTATTATCTGTAGCTCCTATAGGCAAAAGGGATGATGATGGGAGACTAAGTGGAAGTACATAGTCTTTTTTTTCCACATAAAAAGAGGTTCTAAAAGACCACAATGATCCTAGTGGATTGAGAGAAGCCCTGGAAGATGTAAGGCTAGTAACTCGTTATAAAAGGGTGCTGCTATCTGCTCCCCCTATTCCACCTCCCAAGTGAATATAATCACAAGGAGTTTGAGCCTAGTTTTGGTTCAAAGGCACGTTTCACGAGTTGGACAAACAACTGTGGAAGAATAAATGGGAACCCATGGACAATAATTCAAGACTTGATTGCATAACTTTATTGAAGTTCTATCCATTTGTCTGCCTGTCCCTGTCTCTTTCCATGTAGTTTTGTCTTTTTCTCTCTATTTCTACCTTACTTTCTTCATCGTTTGGTCTCTTTCTCTGTCTCTATCTTTCTTTCTCTCTGCCTTTATTTCTTTCTCCCTATCTCTATCCATCTTTCTGTCTCTCTCAGTCTCTGTTTTTCTGTCTCCTCTGTTTTCTCTGTCCCTGTCTCTTCTTTCTTTGACTTTGTCTCTATCTCTGTCTTCGTCTTCCCATCTCTTTCTCTTCTGTTTGTCTCTGACTCTATCTCTGATCATTTCTCTCTCTGTCTCTGTCTCTTTGTCTTTCTTTCTGCCTGTCTCTGTTTCTCTTTTTCTGTCTCTCTGTCTCTGTCTTCCTCTCTTCTCTTCTCTTCTCTTCTCTTCTCTTCTCTTCTCTTCTCTTCTCTTCTCTTCTCTTCTCTTCTCTTCTCTTCTCTTCTCTTCTCTTCTTTCTCTTCTCTTCTCTTCTCTCTCTCTCCCCCTCCCTCCTTCCCTCTCTCCCTCCCTCCCTCTCTTTCTTTCTCTCTCTGTCTCTCAACACAAAACAAGGTTTCAGAGCTAAGAACAGATTCAAATAAGAAACATTCTGATCAATATACAATGGTGGATGAAGACCAAGGGTCCTCAGAGTTACAAATAGAAGAGAAAAATTTAAAAAGTAATTATTTTTTCTGCTAAGGATTCACTAAGAATTATCTTGGTGTTTGTCTTTCACTAGGGTACACAAATAGAAGCCCATCTCTCCTTGGCTAAATAGAGCTCTGGTTTTCTTCTTAAAGTTTGGGGAGATTTCATGGCTGGGCCTCTGCCATGTTCTTGAGGTTTTGTGGCACTTGGTCTGTTGTAGTGCTGATGTTCTATGGAAATATTTAGCTAGCCTATCTTGTGACTTCAAAGTTCCCAGACCACTTCCCTGCCAACACATGTTCTTCTTTCCCCATTCCTTTGTTCTGGGGGTTAGGTACTTGTATGTGCATTGTATATGCATTGACTTGCTACTCTTTCACCATCAAGAGTGTGTATATATAGTAGCAATAATTATAACCACAACAATAGTGACAGCATGCTATCATGACTAAAACACTAGATTTTGAGTCAGGGGAAGTTCAAATTCTGCCTCTGTGACTTATTATGTGATTGTTATCAATTAATCTTTGTCCATAGTTTCCATTCAATAAATGAAGGTTTATTCCAGCTCTAAATCAATGATCCCATTATCTTAATAGTAATTATAACTAGCATCTATATAGTATTTTAAGATTTGTGAATTACTTTATAGACACTCTATCATTTGAACTTTATAAAAACTCTATGAGTACTAAAGATTTTAAGTATCCTTACCCAAGAGCATCAGATTGGGATTCTGAATGCTTAATTAGAATTTCAATCTTATTATGGGCAGATACCCACTCTGGGTCTCAGTTTCTTCATGAACAAAATGATAGGTTTCAACTCAGTCTTTCAGATCCTTTTTAGCTCTTAGATTCTATGTTTCTGTGTCCAGATGAGCTCTACAAATCCTTCTGACTGTCAAATTCTGATTCGGAGACTGGAATTCAGTGTCTGGTATGAATTGGAATTTGGAAGGCGGTTCACATACCAGTAGGATGCTTTTATAAGAAGCTCTCAGAAAGCTACAGTTTCAAATCCAACTGACAATCATTTATTTTGATTCAGGTCCTTTCCCATGGTACTCAGAGGGGAGATAATTTAGGAGTATCCTGTTTAACCAGCTAATCTCCTAGTAAGGGAGTGGTTACATGGTGCCAGAAGTGAGAAAATGCTGTATTGAGGGCCGGAAGAGTCTGGTATAGCATTTTAAAAGTAACTCAAAGATGTTCTAGGAACCACATAGGAGACATTACTTTTGGGTCACATGAGGAGACTATTACCTGGTGTCACACCAGGAGGGAGGGAGTGGTAAAATTTAGAGAAGAGTCCAGCTGGGCTGATGGTGAGAATTGTATGTGACTCTGAATCCCAGCTCTGCCACTTGACTAATCCTGTGTGCCTGATTAAGTTACCCAGCATCTCTGAACCTATGGCCTTGTAGGTCTCTTTCAACCCATGATCTATGATATGATGATCTGATGAACTAAAAGATGCTATGTAAATGATTTTGAATACACTACTCATAGAATGCAGAGGGAAAAATTGGGGTCAGTTTCCTCATCTGGAAAATGAAGAGGTTGGATCAAATGATTTCTAAGGTCTTTTCTAGCTATTAATCTATGATCTTTAGTGTATTTACTTTTAGATTACTCTGCTCTTCCCTCAAGGAACTGAGTCTTCTCCGTGATAAGTCCTTCCCTTTATTATTATATGGGGACAGATTAGTAGATAGCCAAGTCTTGCAGTGGATAGAGTAGGTGACATAGAGCTAGGGAGACCTTAACTGAGGCTCTTACTAGTTATACCACCCTGGACAAATAATTTAACCACTCGTGCCCTCAGTTTTCTCATCTGTAAAAGAGTATGAGGATCAAATGATAGCATATGTGTAAAGTGCTTTAGAAATTTTAAACTACTACATAAATGTCAGTTTTTATTATTATTACTATTATTTTTAATGTTACTTTTCTCAGTAGTCCCAAGAGCAAGACCAGCAAGATCTCCTTGCAGAGATCCTTCCTTTTATCCACACCCTGTACATACTTTCTCTTCCTTGCCTGTTTTGCTGATTAGATTTCAGACAGAATTAGTGGGGCTGATGCCATTAAATAAAAAGTTAACTTCTTTGGAAACAGCCTAAATAGTCCAGATTCCATTTTTTTAAGAAAGCCTCAGATTCCATTAAGATGAAACATTAAGAGCCACATGGATTTGGTTTCAAGAATAGTTACCAGAACATCAAGTACAAGGCTTCAATGGGAACCCCAGCTTGGGTACAGGGAGAGGGAGAGGGGAGGGAGACAGCAGGTCCAGTAACACTGGTGCACCAGGGACTTGTTAAAAGCAGAAAATTGTCCTCAGCACAATAACCAGTTAAGCACTTATAGGAGTGACATGAATCTTGCCCTCTATAATGGAGTTGCTTTAGTCCTATTTGCTTGCAGTACCTGTGCTGAAGTTATTAGAGCAAGAATATTTCCTGTGTGCATCACAGGAATCCTGTCTTTAAAACAACCAGGTCAGTCCACCTCCCCCTTAATTTCTTGAAATTCTTAGAAGCCCCAAGATAATTTTCATAGCCTGGCCCCCTGCCACAGAGGAAAGTGAGAAATGAAAATACAAAGATAAAAAGAGCCTCATTATAAATCCCAAAAAGACTTACTGAGAGGTGCTTATCCAATGGGAGAAATGTTACTCAGATATGGAGAAAGGGGAGAATGACTTGGTTAGGATTAGAAAATAGGCACTTTTGCATGGGCAGGGGCAATTGAAAAATGTCCACAGGACTTGAAGAGGATCTCGGTTTGAGTGTAGTGTGAGACTATGGAGCCCCGCATTAAAAACCAAGAGTAAATAGCCCCTCCCTGTTAATGAACACCTAAAACACCATTATCCCTTCCCTGGTTCAACTGCGGGAGAGCCAGTGTCAATCATTGGGGAAAAGGACTGCCAGGAAGCATCTGCAGCAGGAAGGAGACAGCCTAAATCCATCCTGGCCCATGAGTGGACAAATTATAATACTGTCTCTTCTGGAGCTGGCTTTACTTTCTGGGAAATGAACAATTGTGTCTGCTAAAGGAGAGGTGAACTTCAGAGACTAATTTAAAGACAATCGTAGTAGTGATAAAGAAAAACTGAACTTCCATAGGGAACCCCTTACTATGCTCTCTATAGAGTCCTACTGAAGGCATTACTGTGAATCACTGAGGTAGTTCAATTCTCCATTAGACTGGGGTGGGATGTGAGGAGAATCAGAAGAGGAAAAAAGTTTCTAATGATTCCCTAAGGCCTTGAGTAGTTTCTGCCTTCTTTGGTATGTACATTTTATTTATCAAAATTTGTTCTATGTTTGATGCATTGTGAGATTGAGTTCCTGTAAGGGGATATTTTGACTACCCTTGGGAGAAGCACTATGCACTATTGGCCCGGACTTTGCCATCAAGAGATCATCATATATTATAGTTAAATGTTTAATCTATACTGGATTATTTACTGTCTAGGGGAGAGAGGAAGAGGGGAAAAGGAAAGAGAAAAATTTGGAACACAAGGTTTTGCAAGAGTGAATGTTGAAAACCATCTTTGCATGTATTTTGAAAATAAAAAAACTATTATTAGAAAAAAATGATAATAATTTACTATGTTTTTTAAGATTGTTGTGAAGATCAAATGAGATAATATTTATAGAGTGGTATCTTGAACAAAGTAAATGCTTAATAAATATTTTCTTACTTGGCAAAATACACACACACAGAGGAAATAGTTACACATATTTCCCAGGAGAGGGGAACCCAGGGACCTAATCAGTGGTAATTCTTAAATCCTAGTCTTCTGAAAATAGTAGCTAGAATTCTTGAAATCTTAAACTTTTGAGCAATGTCGATAATTCCTGGTCTGAAGACAATACCGGTCCTGGAACTAGAGAAGCAACAAGAGAAAGAGCCTAGTAGAAAGGAGGAAAAAGCCATATGTTGCATTTTGCTACTATTATAAGTTATTTGGATTGAATCATTTTCATTGGGAAGAAGATTGCCTCTCTAGCAACCCCAAGTTCATTTTCTTTTAAGGGGAAGTTAAACACTTAGGGCCATATTTTAAGACTAGAGAGCTATATAAATATCCAGTGTTGGCAAGTTTCATTTAATAAATTAACATCAATTGCCTTTTACAAATGAATTAGAGATGGAAATGAAACTCATCTCACAAGTTTTCTCAGTCCCTGCAGATCATCTCTTTTTTATATGATTAGCCAACCAGAATCATTTATAAAATGCCCATGAATGTTCAGAATACAACCAGAACAGGAGCCTTCCATCCATTGCACATCATTGTACCTTTCTGGAATCAGTCTCCCAAGTCTCTTCCTTTTGTGCTAGCAGCAGATGGGCACTGGAAATGCTTCTAAGATGGAGCTCTATTGGCCATGTGGCTACTGTACCTTGAGATTTTGCATAAAAGCTGGACACCCTTTTCATATCCGTAGACACTTAGATACAAGTATATTTTTAAGTTATCAGGGGAAACTATGAGGGGCAAAATGAGCTAAAGAGACAATTTGAAGAATTCCCTCAAGACTGAACTCGGTCTGTATAAAACCAGGTGTTTGAGGTATTTGTTATATATTAGAGTACAAACAACAATAGTGTATGCTTTTTATGGAACTTTATAGTTCCTTTCCTCACAAGGTCCTTGTGTGAGAGGTAGTACAAATGTTCTATTTACTTAACAAATGAAGGAACAGGCTTATCCAACTAGTAAGCAGTAGAGACACTACTTGAATCTAGATTTCCTGGCAGTTTTAGACCATTTGCAAACATTAGCTTAGGTATTAGTATTATAAAAGGAGATCCTTCTCCAATAACCAATGAAAGAATATGCTGTTATTAACTTACACTCAATTAACATTAATCACATTCTTAATAAAAATGGAGCCAGAAGAGAGAAGGAAGTTGCAACTAAATCAAAGCATGGTTCATAAGCTCTCTTTCAAGAGATAAATAAAGGGATTAGCACAATTGGCTTTATTATGTATCCAAAGGCCACAACATTATTTCTTAGGACACTTCTCATCTCATATTTCAATGCTCATAAGTATTTTCTAAAAGTATATCATAAAGTAAATACCTTATGCATCATTGATTTTATGGGATGAGTAAAGAAAAATTCTGTAAAGTGCCAGAGAAGACCCTCCACGTTAAATCAATGTAATCTTTTATCTTGAATGACTTCAAAACAAAGGGAAAAGTACAGCAAAAAGTATGCTGGAAAAATATGGTTTTGGAATAAGATTTACTACTATTCAGAAGCTCCTATTTACAGAAGCTTTACTCCTATACATATTTTATTCAAGAAAAAAATTAGAGAGCATTGAATGTGTGAGACACTGAATAATATCACCAAAAATAAGATTGATTATACTTTAACAGTTATCAAAGGATTCTTTATTGATAGGAGAATCATTCTTAAATCAATTTTCTGTGTGGAGTTAGGCCATTGATTTATTAAAAATGATCAAAATTAATATACAATTTTTAAAAATGAGTTAAAAGTAGATAACAGATGACATGTAATTAATACAACTCCAGACTAACCTATTTTTTTATTATAGTTTTTTTAGAGCGTTTTATTGACAAATAAATACATAGGTAATTTTTCAGCATTGACAGTTACAAATCCTTTTGTTCCAATTTTTTCCTTCTTCCCCCCACCCCTTCCCCCAGATGGCAGGTTGACCAATACATGTTAAATATGTTAAAATATAAGTTAAATACAATATATGTATACATGTTCAAACAGTTATTTTGTATAAAAAGAGTCAGACTTTGAAATAGTATACAATTAGCCTGTGAAGGAAATCAAAAATGCAGGCAGACAAAAATAGAGGAATTGGGAATTTTATGTAGTGGCTCATAGACTGACCTATTTTTAAAAGTTATGATACTAGGGAAAATGGAGAGAGGAAATTACATCAACACCAATTGTGATAATTTCACATAGTAGTTTGACCAGTAAAAATCAGTTGCCACAAGTTAAAACTTCTTATTTGATAAACACTTGTTTTATGTGTTAAGGGCAATGCTATAGGAAAAAATAGTGGAAGAATATGAACATTATTGATTCATAAAACAATGAATAGAAAGAAGGAGAAAGCAGTGTTAGAAAAGGAATCTAATAAAGTTATCTTATTTAAGGATGAAATTGGAATACAAAAGATGGAAAAGATCTGCCAAGATTTTTTTTGAGATTTTTTATAACAAACTCTTTTTGTCACCAGAGATTCTAACATCCCAGTTCCAAATGTACTTCTTGAAAAAGTAGAAATGGAATTACCAAAAAACAAAAACAAAAACAAAAAACTGTATCCCAGAATACTGCAAAGATTGGTAAATGAGATAATTAAATTATTTAATAATTTCTGAAGCACTGTGATGAATTTCGAGAAAGATGTTGCAGTATTTAAGAAAATCAACTGCTCTTCTGATTTTCAAAAAGGAAAATTAATTCTGTGAATTGTAGGCTTGTTAGCATTCTTTAATTTTTGGCAGGGTGGACCCAAGATTGTGGAGAGTAGACAAATCTTTATCTGAGCTCTTCCTGGTATGTTTCAGATCAACAGCAGATCAAGCCTCTAAACTGGTTTTGGAGTGACAGAACCCACAAATATCTGCAGTGTAACAAATTTCCAGCAGAAAATGTTTTAGAAGAACTTCAGAAAAGGTCTGTTTTGATGAGTGGGGGAGCTAGGGAAGGGGCCAAGCACAGGGACCCAGAGAAGTGTGGCATCTGCACACTGGAGAATCTACCAGGAGGCTCTTAGTCAAAATAGGGCAACTTTGGCTACTCTGTCCTGGTTCAGAAGCCAGTGGATCAGCAGATTAGCTGTGAAACACTGAACACAAATACAAAAGGCAAATTCGTGAGCCTCTCAACCCCAGAAAAATGTGGAATTTGGCCATACACACCCAGCACCATAAGGAAGTCAGCAGCACTAGCACAGGGCAGCATAAAGCTGTTGTTGCTTGTCCCAAGCCCCAGGAAGCTTGGGACAATCTCCCCTTTGCCCTAAGAGTAAACCTCAACCTTTAAAAAATGAACCAAAAAAAAAAAAAAAAAAAAAAAAAAGAAAGAAAAGAAAAAAACTTCTGACCATAGATACCTTTTATGGAGATAGAAAAGAATAGAACTCAAATCCTGAGGATACTAAAGGCAAATCATCTCTAGATGCAACTCCAAAGGATGATATGAGTTGGTCCCCATCTCATAAGATTCTCTTGAAAGAATTCAAAAAGAATCTTAAAAGAGAGTTAGAAGAAAAATGGGGAAAGGAAATGAAAACTTTACAGGAGAGTTGGAAAAGGAAACACAGAAATTATCTGAAGAATACTCCTTAAAAAACAGATTTTGTGAAATGGAAAAATCATATAACTCCTTACAAAGTAGATTTGACAAAATGTAAAAAACATATACCTCCTTGTAAAATAGATTTGAAAAAGAAATCAACTCACTAAAAAACAGAATTTGTGAAATGGAAAAAAAAATCCAATGAACAAAAAATAATTCACTAAAAATTAGAATTGAACAAATGGAAGTATGACTCAATGAAACACAAAGAATCAATCAAACAAAACAAAAAAAAATGAAAAATAGAAGAAAATACCTCATTGGAAAAACAACTGACCTGGAAAATAGATTCAGGGGAGACAATCTAAGAATTTCTGGACTATCTGAAAACCATAATGGAAAAAAAAAAAAAGAGCCGAGATATCATCTTTCAGAAAATCATCAAGGAAAACTGCCTTGATGTCCCAGAACCAGAGGGCAAAATAGGCATTAAAAGAATTCACTGATCACTTCTTGAATGAGACCCCCCTCCGATGAAAACTCCAAAGAAAATCATGGCTAAATTTCAGAATTATCAGATCAAGGAGAAAATATTGCAAGCAGCCAGAAAGAAACAATTCAAATATTGAGGAGCCACAATCAGGATTATCCCAGACTAGCAATTTACACTTTAAAGGATTGAAGGGCCTGGAATCTGATAATTCTGAAAGGTAAAGGAACATGGATTGCAGCCAAGAATCAACTATCCACCAAAATTAAGCATTATCTTCCAGGGGAAAAGATGGATATTCAATGAAACAGGTGAGTTTCATTTATTTCATAAAAAGACTAGACCTAAACAGAAAATTTGATCTTTAAATACAGAACTCAAACTTACATGAACTGATATGAAGTGAAATGAACAGAACCAAGAGATCATTGTACATGGCAACAGCAATATTATATAACAATCAATTCTGATAGACATGACTCTTTCCAACAATGAGATGATTGAGGCCAGCTCCAATGATCTTGTGATGAAGAGAGTCCTCTACTTCCAGAGGACTGTGGGAACTGAGTGTGGATCACAATATAGCATTTTCACTCTTTTTGTTGTTGTTTGCTTACATTTTGTTTTCTTTCCCATTTTTTTCCCTGTTTGATCTGATTTTTCTTATGCAGCAAGTTAATTGTATAAATATGTTTGCATATATTGGATTTAACATATATTTTAACATGTACAACATATATTGGATTAGTTGCCATCTAGGGTAAGGAGTGAGAGTAAGGAGGGGAATATTTGGAGCATAAGGTTTTACAAGGGTCAGTATTGAAAAATTATCCATGCATATGTTTTGAAAATAAAAAGCTTTAATAAAAAATACAGAACTCAAAAGAAGCATAAAAAGATAAAAAAGGAAAGAAAAAAATAACTTTCTTTTAAAAGTTAAAAAGTTCACATCTCATATGGGAAGATATGTTTAACTTTTTGAGAACTGCATTTTTCTTAGGGGTATACTTATAGGTACAGGTATAATTTGATTTTATTTTGATGATATAAAAAGAAACTAGAGGTGGAAAGGGGATTGTACTGGAAGAAGAGGAAAATGGAAGTAAAATGGAGTAAATTACATCTCATGAAAAGGCAAAAAAAAAAAAACAAAACCCAATTACAATTGAGGGAAAGAAGGAAGGGGGATGAACATTATGTGAATCTTTTCAGATTTGGCTCAAAAAGAGAATATTAGACATATTTAGTTTCACAGAGAAACTAGTATCATTCTATAGGAAAGTAGAAGTGGAAAGGGGAAGGAAAGGGGGAGGCTAATAGAAGGGAAAACAGAAGGAGCAGAGCAAAGATATAAGAAAGGGGGGCTACAAAAGGGGAGGACTGTTTGAGGGAGGTGATTGTCAAAAGCAAAATACTAGAGAGGAGGGAAAGGGGGAAAGGACAGAGAAAAGTATAACTTGGGGAAAATAAGATGACAAAAAATACAGAGGTAGTAATTTTAACTGTGACTGCAAATGGGATAAATTGTCCCATGAAACAGAAGTGAATAACAGACTGGATTAAAAGTCAGAATCCTACAATATATTGTTTACAAGAAACACATTTAAAGCAAAGTGATACATACAGGATAAAGGTAAAAGGCTAGAGCACAATCTATTATGCTTCAGCTGAAGTAAAAAAAAAAAAAAAAAGCAGAGATAGTGATTCTGTTTTCAGATAAAGCAAAAGCAAAAATAGATCTAATTAAAAGAGATAGAGAAAGAAACTACATCTTGCTAAAGGGTAGATAGTACTACCCTTTAGTAATAAAATAGTAGATAATGCAGTAATATCAGTAGCAAACATATATGCACCAAGTGCTATAGCATCCATATTCCTAGAGGAGAAGTTAAGAGAGCTTCAATAAGAATTAGATAGCAACTACTAGAAATAATTCACAACTTTAGCAAAGTTACAGGTTAAAAAATATAGCTACATAAATCATTAGCATTTTTATATATTACCAACAAAGTCCAGCAGAAAGAAATACAAAGAGAAATTCCATTTAAAATAATGTAGATAATATAAAATATTTGGAAGTCTACCTGCCAGGGCAAAGTCAGGAACTATGTGAACACAATTACAAAACATTTTCCACACAAATAAAGTCAGATCTAATCAATTGGAAAACTACTAAGTGCTCATGGATAGGCTGAGCTAACATAGTAAAAATTATACTACTACCTAAATTAATCTACTTATTCAGTGCCATACCAATCAAACTCCCAAGAAATTATTTTATAGAGCTAGAAAAATAATAACAAAGTTCATCTGGAAGAACAAAAGGTCAAGAATTTCAAGGGAATTAATCAAAGGTAGCCTAGATGTACCAGAACTAAAGCTATATTATAAAACAGTGTTTATCAAAACCATTTGGTATTGGATAAGAAATAGCGTAGTCGATCAGTGGAATAGATTAGGTGCACAGGACAAAATAGTCACTGACTATGGTAATCCAGTGTTTGATAAACCCAAAGACCCCCATCTTCTGGGATAAAAACTCAATATTTGATAAAAATTTCTTGGAAAATTGGAAATTAATATGACAGAAACTAGAAATTGATCCACACCTAACACAATAAGGTTAAATTGGACATAAAGAGTGATATTATAAGCAAATTAAAAGAACAAAGGATAGGTCTGGTCTCAGACACTTAAGTAACTGTGTGACCCTGGGCAAGTCACATAACCCCAATTGCCTCAGCAGAAAGAAAGAAAGAAAAAGAAGAGAGAGAGAGAGAGAGAGAGAATGAGAATCAGCAGTATGATTTCAGAGAAGCCTGGAGAGATTTACATAAACTGATGGTAAGTGAAGTGAATAGAACCAAAAGATCATTGTACATGGCAATAGCAAGATTATATGAAAATCAATTCTGATGGATGTGGCTCTTTTCAAAAATGAAATGATTCAGGCCTGTTCCAATGGCCTTGTGATGAAGAAAGCCATCTGAATCCAGAGAGAGGACTGTAGGAACTAAATGTGTATCACAGCATAGCATTTTCGCCCTTTTTGTGGTTTGCTTGCATTTTGTTTTATTTCTAATTTTTTTTCATTTTGATCTGATTTTTCTTGTGTAGCATGATAATTGTAGAAATATGTATAAAAGAATTACACATGCTTAACATATATTACTTGCCATCTAGGGGAGGGGGTGGGGGAAAGGAGGGAAAATATTTGGAACAAGGTTTTGCAAGGGTAAATGTTGAAAATTATTTATGCATATGTTTTGAAAATAAAAAGCTTTAATAATAAAAGAAATTCCTTGCAGCATTTTAGATGATTAAAGGAGTGTTCTAAGAACACCTAGAAAAAAATCAATGACCAAAAAGAGCCAGCAGAGTAATATATAAAATATATTATGGTATACTAATCACCAACCTTCTTTCCCTGTTTCCCTCTCTTCTCCCTTCTTCTTTCTCCTTCCATCCCTCCTTCCCTCCCTCTATCGTGTTCTCCCTCCCTCTCTCTCTCTCTTTCTCTCCCTCTCCTCCTCTTTCCATCCCTCCTTCCCTCTCCCCCTCTCCCTCTTCCTCTGCCCCCCCTTCTCTCTCTCTCTCTCTCTCTCTCTCTCTTTTCACTGAGGCTGATATAATATAATTTTCCTAGGTGTTAGCAAAAGGATTTAACAATGTCTAATATGTTCTTTAGGTAGACTAGATGGAGAGATGGGAGCTAGTATAATTATACATAATAGTACATAATATATGATAAATATATAATAATATAAATATACCTAATAGTACAATTAGGTTGATTTTGAATTGCTTATATTATTGGATCCAAATAGTAGTCATTAATAGTCATTAATAGAAAGAAGTTTCCAGAAACCTGGATAAAAATATGGGCTAAACTTGAGAAGTCCATCAATACTCTCTTTCTTTCTCTCTCTTCTTAAATTTCTACCAGTCTTGCTTTCAATTTCAGCATTCATCTAAAGGTGCTTTCTCCAAAGACATCAATGATCTTTTGGTTGCTAGATCTAATAGTATTATCTTGATTCTCATCCTTCTTAACTTTTCTGCATTCTTTGACACTGGTGCTCCACACCTGTCTCCTTGACCCTCTCTTCTTTTTAGGTTTATGTATCTCTTAAAGAGATACATAAGATACGTAAGAGATAGCTCTTAGAGCTATCTTAGCTCTCCTATCTCTCGATTGATCCTGCTCAGTTTCTTTTGCAAATCTTTATCTCACCCATACCTTCTAACAGTGGGTGTCTTCCAGGACTCTCTCTTCTCTCTATATACAATTTTCCTCAATTCTCATGGATTCAATTATTTTCAAGATGCCAATAAGTCTCAAACCTACTTATTTAGCACTAACCTCTCTCTGAACCTCCAATCTTACATATCCAATTGCCTACTAGACACTTCAAATTGGATGTCCACTAGAATATTAAATTTAACATGTCTAAAACTGAACTCATTTTTTTCCCCCAAGTCCTCCACTCTTCTTAACTTTCTATTGTGGAGGGATCAATCATCCTACTTATCCCTCAGGCTTCCAACTTAGGCTCCCATCATGCACTTTTCATTTTTTTCTCATCTCTCATAAAAACCAGTTGCCAACCCATATCCATTTTACCATTCAAAACATCTCTTGAACATACCACCTTCTCTCCTCTGACACTGCAACCATCCTAATGCAGGCCTAAATCACCTCATGCCTGGACCATTGCAAGTCTGCTGTTGATTTCCCTACCCAAAAAATTTCTTGTTTCCAGATCCTCTTCCACTCAACTGTCAAATTGATTTTCCTAAAACTCAGATTTGACCAATTTCTCCCCCTCCTCCATTCAGTCAATTGCTGTGACTTCATATTACTCTTAAAACCAAATATAAAAATCCTGTTTGGCTTCTAAAACCCTTCATAAATTGCCCCTCACATCTCCAACCTTCTTATACCTTAACCCTCTCTACATACTCCAGTGACACTTGCTGTACCCTCAACAAGACACTCCATTTCCTAATTCACAGATAAGACATTCAAGGCAGGCTTTCTGTCTTCTGGGCCAGGAATGCCTTCTCTCCTCATCTCTAATTCTCCTGACTTCCTTTAAGTCCCAGCTAGAATCCCACTTGCTACAAGAAGCCTTTTCAGATACTCCTTAATATTAATTTGTTGATTTTGTTAATTATTTCTAATTCATCCTTTCTAATATCTTGTCTGTATATAGTTGTTTGAATGTTATTTTTCCCATTAATCTGTGAGCAGAGATTATTGGGTTTCTCCTTAACACAGTGCCTGGCACACTGTAGGCACTTAATTTACTAGATAATGTGCTTATTAAATTTGTAAATAGCTCATATATTTGATGATAGATTTCAGCATCTAAAATATCTTAATAGTTAAGATTATTGGGTTAAATTAAAAAAATTGAAACATGATAAGAATAAATGTAAAGTTTTTACACTTGGTTAAAATAATTAATTATACAAGTACAAAATAGAAAGGGGCATGACTGAAAAATTTTTCACGTGAGAAAGGTTGAGATAGGGATGTGGGTGTGGTATTAGCTTTTAAGTTCCATAACAATCAATAGTGTAGTGAAATCTCAGGCTGCAGGACTGCCATTGTGATGGTATTCCTGTAACACGCCCTGTCCAGAACCCATCTGGAGCTAAGTGGCAAAGTATAGTGCTGAAGCTGAAGAGACAAGTTCAAATCCTGCCTTAGACATTTACCTAGCTGAGTAACTCCTGACAAGTTACTTAATTTCTCTCAACCTCAATTTTTTTATCTGTGAAATGAGTATAAAAAGAGTACTTACCTACCAGATTTGTTATTAAGATTGAATAAGAATAGTATAAAAAGTACTAGATAAGTACTAGTTATTCCTATTATTATGTTCAAATACCACATTTTAAGGACAGTGTTAAAATGGAAAGAAGTCAGAGAATGGTAACAAAAATGGGGAAGGATCTTTAAATTATCATTATGGATTAGTTGAAGGATTCTAGGTCTTTATCTTAGGAAAGATAAGGAGAGACTGATATCTGTCTGCAGGAATGTGAGGAGAGATTAGATTTGGTCTCCCAGCCAACCTAGAGAAAACCACTCTGCATGCAGCAGGCCAGAACAGCAATGCCATCAGGCTGGGGGACCTTAAGAGCAAGGCAAAGCACAGTCCCTTTTGCAGTGAGGAGGGGAGTGGAGAAAGAGTGGGGACCCTGACTTCACCAGCACCACGTGCTCTCTGGTCCTGCCTCTTACCACCTTCCGGGGCCACTTAAGAGAAAGAGGAGCAGGAGCATCAGAAGCAGCAGCAGCAGCAAAAAAAAAAAAAAAAAAAAGTGGGTCATGGTGGGTATCATAGGTATCACAGTTTAGAGTTGTAAAGGATCTTCAAAGCTAACTAATCCGATATCCTCATTTTACAGGTGATCACCCAGAGAAGGTTCAATGATTTGTCACACAGCTAGGAAGTAGCAGAGAGAGGGGAATTTCAGCAGGGAAAAAAACCTGGGGATGTGTCCCCAGGTCAAATTGGGGACCCAGAACCCTTTGCAATGGTTGGATCTAGAATAATCTACTTTCTCCTCGCCTACACACATATACATACACACACACACACACACACACATATATATATATTTATATGCATTAACATATCTATATATGTATAGAAATAAATGTAGAATCTATAGATACTTACATATAGTTATATATAATGATAAGTACATGTAAATATATAGTTTGAAAGGGAGGATATATTCACATAGTTATAACCATGTGAACATTTTTTATTGTCATTTTTTTTAGTCATATGTGATCCCATTTGGGATTTTCTTGACAAAGAATCTGCCATTTCCTTCTCCAGCTCATTTTACAGATGAACAAACTGAAGGAAGCAGGGTTAAGTGACTTGCTGAGAATCAGATAGCAAGTAAATGTCTAAAGCTAGATTTGAATTCAGAAAGGTGAGCTTTCCTGACTCTTGTCCCAGTACTCTATTATGCCACCTGGCTGCCTTTATAAAAACATGGATATAGATATAGATAGATAAGAGACAGGAGAATGCTAGCAAATGTTTAACAAATAGTTTTCTGGGTGGGGGGGGAATGTCTCCATAATATATTCTTACATTTAATCTGCATTATTAATATTTTCTCCATCACTTTGTAAAGTCTAGACAGTCAACAGAACAATAAATCAAGCCCTAGTTGTGCTGTTTGCCCAATTTCCAAGATTTAAATGTTCTCACTGAAAATTTATAACAATCTATTTTAACTATATACAATATATATTTATATAGAAATAGTTATGCATATTTATATAGTAATAGTTACATAATAATATAGTAACATAGCTATAAAATCTAGTTGTGGAATATCCTTGCTATCTTCCTCATTATGGGAGTCTTTGGGGAGTAACAATTATTTCATTCATTATGTTTGTATATCCAGCACTTCCCATAGTGTCTGGCACATATATTATTGTTTTTCAGTAGTATCTGACTTTTCACAAGTCCATTTGGATTTCTTGTCAAGGACACTGGAGTAATTTGCCATTTCCTTTTCCAGCTTTTTTTTTTTTTTTAATAGATAAGGAACTAAGGCAGACAGGATTGACCTAACTTGCCTAGGAGTTCCACAGCTAATCAGTGTCTGAGGCTGGATTTGAACACAGGAAGAAGACCCTTCCTAACTCTAGGCCCAATACTCTATTTACTGAGCCACCTTACTATCCACCTGACACATAGTACAACAAATATTTGTTGATTGCTGGTTTGACTCTGCTGAGTCCCAGAGGGCAGAAGTAGGAACAATAATTCGAAGGCACAAAGAGGCAGATTTAGGCTTAATGTAAAGTAAAATTTGCTGGGTTTTTTAGTGGGAGTGATCATGGTGGATATTATAGATATTATAACGAAGCTAACTAATCTGATATCCTTATTTTACAGGTGATCACCCAGAGAAGGTTAAATGATTTGTCACACAGCAGAGAGAAGTCCACGTTCAGCACTGTTTCCACTGTACCACAATTAAGATTTCGCTCCTAGTATGGAAACTTTTTTTATTGATACAGATCAGCAATTTACTCATAAATTTTAGTCTTAGTTTTCTAATGTACTGAAAATGTAAATGAATTGCCTAGTCATAAAACCAATGCTACATGAGTAAGTCAACAATTGAACCCCCCATTTTCCCAACTCAAAGACTGTCCCTCTAGCTGCTCTGGAGAGCAAAGTAAGGCTGTTGACAGCACAGCCCTCCCTCACTTCAATCCAACTCACTTGCATGTCATGGCAACACCCCCCTATGGTCATGGTCCTCTTTAAGAACTAAGGACAAATAAGAACAGCAATTAACCATTATAAACATCCAGAAATGAAATAACAATAATGTCTCCTTCTCTTGAGATTTTTGTGTACGGGTTAGATATCTATTTGTTAAGCATTTTATAAATGGGATTTTTGTTCAGCTCTTTTTTTTATATATAAAGCTTTTATTTTAAAAACATATGCATAGATAATTTTTAATATTCCCCCTTGTAAAACCTTGTTCTAAATTGTTTTTCCCTCCCTTTCCCTCCCCTAGATGGCAAGTAATTCAATATATATTAAACATATGTAATTCCTCTATATATATTTCCACAATTATTGTTTACTGCTGCACAAGAAAAAAAAAGAAAAAAAATTTTCCTAAAAAGGAAAAAAATGAGAAAGAAAACAAAATGCAAGGAAATCAACAACAAAAGAGTGAAAATACTACATTGTGATCTACACTCAGTCTCCATAGGCCTCTCTCTGGATGTAGATGGCTCTCTTCATCACAAGATCATTGGAACTGGCCTGAATCATCTCATTATTGTAAAGAGCCACATACATCAGAATTGATCATCGTATAATTTTTTTGTTGCCATGTATAACAATCCCATGGTTCTGCTCATTTCACTTAATTCATGTAATTAATTCATGTAAGTCTCTCTAGGCCTTTCTGAAATCATGCTGCTGATTGTTTCTTAGAAAACAATAATATTCCATAACATTCATATACTTATACATCCGGTTTCCAGTTCCTTGCCACTACAAAAAGAATGGCTACAAACATTTTTTGCTTTGTCTAGCTCTTATTACAGGATCATTATGGGGATCAAATGAGAATAATGTATGTAAAGTGCTTTGCAAACCTTAAAGTGCTATATAAATGTTAGCTATTACTCTCTTAAAAACCCTGTGCAATCCCCTCCAACTGCCACTAGGATTATTTTCATTAAATTCTGACTCACTGGAATCAGAGATTCTGATTGTGAACAGATAAGGGGCTTGGAGATTCATGGACTCTATTTACAAATGAGGAAGCTGAGGTTCATAGAGGTTGGTTAACAAGTAAATGATATGTAGTTTTCATATGCGGAGTTTCTCCTACTTCAGCATTCACTATCACTATGGAAGTTTATTTCAGAGGATTGTAAAACACATGGAAGGTTTCAGAAAAGGGAATTGCTGCCCTTTCAGACTGAACCTCCCACAAATGCTGTTCCCCAGGTGCATTACTCTTATCTTAAGATCCATCAGAGTCATTTCAGGTGTTCCAACTGGACCTAAGCCCATCTTGCATGACAAGTAGCTTACATGAGCCCGATGGACAGGTGCAGCCATAAGCCCAAAGAAAGACATGGTTTCCTCAGCCCGGATCAACCTAGATATCTCTGGAAATTTCCTTAAGACGCTTAGCCAGATGGGGACCTTTTGATAACATCAAAAACAGAATCCAACATGATCCAAACTCACATGTTCCTGAGCGGATTATGATGAACTTCAAATGTCTACCCAGCTAAGTTGATGTCAGCAGCAGCCTGACAGGACCTGCCACTGATCTTTTCTCCTTAAGCCAGGAGTCAGGGACCCCCCTCTCCCTTAATTAGTCATTCTGGGGGTCAGACAGCCCCACAACCAGACTGTCAGACTTCAAGACAGTCAGACAGAGAACCAATCAGTCAGTCAACACCACAGGCCAGTGTCCACTGTATAGCAAGCTCAGGATATTGTAGCAGGCACTGTGGGATGATACAAAAGCTATAGAAACCACAATTACATGCCAATGAAAATAATAGCTAGCAGATATACATGTGTATATATGTGAAGGAATATAATTGAAATCCTTAAAACACTTAGATATAGGGAGAGAGAAAGAGAGAGAGACAGAGAGACAGAGAGAGACACAGAGAGAGAGACAGAAAGAGAGAGAGAGAGAGAGAGAGAGAGAGAGAGACAGAGACACAGAGAGAGAGAAAGAGAGAGACAGAGAGAGAGAGAGACAGAAAGAAAGAGAGAGAGAGAGAGATACAGAGACAGAGAGAAACAGAGAGAGACAGAGACAGAGATTTAAAGATTTCAAAGTTTTTTACATCTGGTTCAGACTCTAGCTCTATGACCCTGGCAAGTCATTTAATCTGTTTGCCTCAGCTTTCTCAACTGTAATAGGGAGATAGTAAGAGAACCTACCCCCCAGGATTATTGTGGGGATCAAATGAGATGTTACTTACAAAGTACTTAGCACAGTTCCTGGAACACAGAATGTACTATATAAAAAGGAAAGGGAAGGGTAAATTGGATTAGAAAAATGATGACTGAAGCAGAAAGGTTCATCAGATAGAGAACTGACCTCTGTGTTAGGAAGATGTAGGTTTAATTCTCACCTCCCATAGATCCCAGCTATGTGATTCTGGTTAAATTACTTAACGACTCAGGACTCTAAGACCATAAATGAAAATTGTCCTAAGATAGAACAATTGTTGGATGTACATCCAGCAGAAGGAATTTCTTCCCCTGGATTTCCAATGCTCATGGGATCCCAGATCTAGTATTAAAACTAGAAGTTCTCTTCTGGTTCTGAAGTTCTAAAATCAATTATTTTTTAATCCACACACCCTTGTGCCAAGAATTTGAGTGATTACTGAAGAGAGGCTGAGGAGGGTTACTGACTTGTTTGGAATGAGTATTACAAGGAATTTGTCTGGAAAACAACTAACTGTGAAGAGTTGAATCTTTTGAAGGTGATAGAGACTTTTTGTTTCCATCCATTTGGGATGTAGAAAGGAGAAAAGACTCTTCCCCTCCACCTCCTCGTGACATGAGACCCAACAACAGGGCTAAGGTTTTGGTCTGTTTCATTTTCATTTCATTCAAATGGCTTTTCCATTCTAGATGCAGGAAATGAAGTCTCTGACCCATGAAAGTAAGCCACAGAGATCTCAATCCAGAAGTCCAGGAATGAAGATTGGGTATGACATCCAGACTAATTAGGAAGTCCTGAGGAGTCAGGGTCAAGGAGGTTAGCCCCCTGAGGCTCTAGGCTTGAATTTGGTGGGACTAATGCTATGGAGCAATTGATTTTAAGCTGTGAGTCTAATCTCTCTCCTTTTCCAGAGACTAAAGCAGGACATGGGAATTATACAAGGTAGTGGGAAAAATTGTTTAGAAAATGGATACTTGGATACTGATGGAAGTATATCCAAAATCTTTGTCATCCACCATAGAATTTCACAACATTTCCTAGACTTGAATAAGTGAGCAGAGATATTCAGAGAGTACCTAGTCCATGTAGAAAAATGATATCTATTCCCCAAAAGTTATTGTGGATTGGCAAAGTATGTGGATTGACAAAGCCTCCAAACAAGAGGCTTTGTTGATTAAAATTGAAATTTGAAAGCATTTAAGAGATTAAAAATGGTCCAGGGCCATACTGAGAGAGGATGTGAATATGTCTTCTAGACTCTAAGCCCTATATTCTATCTATTTCTCAATTAGCCACCTCTTCTAAAAACCCAGCATGGTGGGAACCACTAAATTTAAGTATTATTATCTTGCAGAATCTTTGGGGTAAAGTCTAATTGTTTTTCTGTCTTGAATTTTATGGTTCTCAAAGGTAAAATTAAGTGCTATTTAATATCTATGCATCTGGGAGAGGCCACATGTTCTCCAAGGACTTATATTTATATATAGGAAAGAAGGCTAGTACTCTGAGACTACTATAAAAGCTAAAAGTCTGGAGGTACAAAAAGACAGAGGAATTGAAATGGAAAGGGGAAGACTTTCAGATGAAAAATAGACATTTCTTTAACTAGAAAATGGACCTCAGTTCCATTACTTATGAAGAAGGCAGTAAGATAATAAGCTTGCCTCCAGGACATAGACTGCATTCAGAACTTTGTCCCCAGTGTCTATTTAACATCACCTAAGGTGCAAGGGAAATAAAAATGACAAAACCACAACTGCACACTTTAAGGCTAAATAAAGTGCTTTACATAGAGAATAGGCTTTGGGGCCAAAAGGAGAAAATAGATCCTCTCTTCCTGCTCAGAGATGAAAATGCAGTCCCCTCCCTCTCTTAAGGGAGATAAAAGGAAGAAGCTTCTTCGGACTATAAGCTAAGAAGATTTCCTACAGCCTCCTCACCCTGACCCAACTTTCCAACCACTTCTGTCTCTCTGAATCTATCTCTAACAGAGATAGATTTTTTTTTCTTTCCAGGAACCAAGTCTCTAGGCCACTTTTGCAGTTTCCTTATTGTGCCCTTATATCAGATCCCTCCTTCCTCTTCAATATTATTTTCCCCCATTAGAAGGTAAGGTCTTTGAGGAAAGAAACTTTTATTTACTAGGATTTGCATCTTTAGGGCTGGCTCAATGGTTGGCACATTAATAAACATTTAATGAGTTCTCTCTTCCTCCATCCTCCCTCTCTCTTCCTGTTTCTCTCCTTCCTCTCTTCTATGTCTCTCTGTTCCCATCCCACCCCCTAACTGAAAGGATATTGTAACGCTTTTGCTGAAGAAAGAACTACAGTACCACCCACCTAACACAGTAGATAGAGGTAGAAAAGATTATAGCAATCCTGTAAGGAAAAAACTAGCTAAGTCCTTGAGAAGAGTCAAACTAGCTGAGCATCAGAATAACTCATTCATCACCTGTGCCATGCTCCACAGCAAACTTTGTGAACACTTTTAGAGCAGGAGTGGGGAATGTCCAGCCTGCAAGCCATTTATGGCTAGCAAAATCATTTGGTCTGGTCCTGTCAAGGTAACTGCAGGCAATGATGAGCTGAAAACTAGGTACAACAACCTCTCACTGCTTGAGTTTTTAAGTTGTTTAGTCTGCAAATGATGTTATAAATAAATATCCAAATGGCCCCTGGGTAGAAAAAAAAAGTTTCCCATCCCTGCTTTAAAGAAAGGTCATTGACATCTGTCAGTTCTAAAATTGTAAGTTATCTTGAATTTATATGTTCCCTTAGATTGTACTTCAAGAGCATGCCCATTCTTCTTCCCATGGAACACGTGTTTATAGGGGTCTTTGGGGGATACATTTTGTAATTATTGGGATTATTATGCCATTGGGTTAAATAATATATTTTGCTAAAGGACTGAATCTACTTGCTGATTGTTATGGGAAAGCATTATTTAGTTTTTGTGTGATAGCTACCCATGGCATTAACTATAAAAGTCCCTGAAAATAGTAACCTACTCTGAAGACTGGACTTGTCAATATGAGTCAAGTAATGCTAGAGAGCCCAGATAAGGATATTACTTCATGGTGATCCATCCACTAAAGTAGGATGTACAATCAATTGTTATTCCCATTATAGTGAAGAAACTGAAAGCCAAGTGACTTCACCATCAAAGCCAGGATTTAAATTCAGAGCTTCTGATTCCAAAACCAGTATTTTTTCCATTACCTACCTAAGTATCTTGACAACCTTGAGATGTAGGCAGTGTAGCTTTTATCATTGCTGTTTTATTAATGAAGAAGCGAAGTTCTGACAATTTACTTGCCCATAATCAGCTTACAGAGCTTGTAATTTTCAGAGCCAAGACAACAATTCAACATCCTGTGAGTTTGGTCTTGGGAACAGGACAAAAATGGCTTACTTTGAGTCTTTTTTTCTTTCTGGGCCTTTGGGCTCATGTGGTTTTTTCTCAGAATACATTCTCTAATAAAGCTGAGCTGACACTCCTAAAGTTCTTTCCAATTACAAACCAGCATGCAGTGGTCAAAAGGAAACCCAGAATAACACAAGAGCATATGCAGCAGTATTTAATAAAAACAGCAGTTGTATCCAACTCTTCATGACCCCATTTGGGATTTTCTTGGCAAAGATACTGAAGTGGTTTGCCATTTCCTTCTTGAGCTCATTTTCAGTTGAGGAAACTGAGGCAAAAGGGATTAAGTGATAAGGATCACACAGCAAAATATCTGAGTCCAGATTTGAAACCAAGAAGATGAGTCTTCTTGACTCCAGGCTTGATACTCTAACCACTATTCTACCTGGTCACTCTGTTAGCTAAATCAGGAAGGCAGAACAGCCTATCTCAAAGGGAGGAAGGTAGCAGCTGAGGCCAATAGCTCTGGAGTTGGGGGAAGGGGAGAGGAATGTGTGTTAAGAGGTGAAGGGAGTAGTTAGGCAATATCTTTCTTTTTCCAGCTCTGTGTTTGCCTGTAAGTAGCCTATAAAGTCTGGGAAAATCTAGCCTTCTGGATTGCCATTAGACCAGATAATTATGTTGTGGTAGTTGAGCTGTGTGTTTGGAAGGGAGAAAAGTAAGGGAGTCAGATGAGTGAAGAAAAATTACATAGAGTAGTAGTATAGTTGCAGGGAGTCTCATTACTTGGATTGTCTTTTTGTCTGTGATGGGGTGGGGGTGTTCATCCCTTGAAAAGAACTGTGTTAGATTGTGCTTTAAGGTATCAAAGGTCTTAGACATAGAAAAAGCTGGGGGGGAGGGATGACTTTGGATCATGAGCTCTACAACTGGGTCCTTAACCAAACTCTTTGAGTCTTTCCTTATTCTCTCAGGGGTCCTCAAACTATGGGCCAGATACAGCAGCTGAGGACGTTTATCCCCCTTACCCAGGGCTATGAAGTTTCTTTATTTAAAGGCCCACAAAAAAATAGTCCAGCCCTCCAACAATCTGAGGGGACTAGTGAACTGGTCCCCTATTTTAAAAGTTTGAGGATCCCTGCTTCTGGATCGGGAAGCTGGGTGGCTCTGTGGATAGAGAACTAGACCTGGAGTCAATAAGGTTCATCTTCTTGATTTCAAATATGACTCAGATGTTTGCTAGTTGTGTAACCCTGGGAAAGTCACTTAACTCTGTCTGCCTCAGTTTCCTCGTCTGTAAAATGGTCTGGAGAAGGAAATGGCAAACCACTTTAATAGCTCTGCTTAGAAAATCCTAAATGGGGTCGCAAAGAGTTGGACACACCTGAAAATGATTGAAAACACCACCCCCACCCCCCCACACACACACACCTGGATCAGAAATAGTAGGACCTAAGTTGCCACAGTTCCTAGTTATCAGGAGTATGAAATCTGAGAATCAGACAGATTTGAAAACTATATGACTCTGCAACCATTTTCATTCCTCAAAATTTGCTAAGCAATTCTTGGATTAGTCCCTTCTCATGACCAGACCTGTTTCTTCATCTATTAAAGGAGAGGTTTGGGTTACATCAGTGATTTCCAAACTGTCTGCAGAACTCTGAATAAACACTTACTCTCAATAATGTTCAAATCCAAATTATCCTATGGTTAAATTACTTTGGAAAACACTAGATCAGATGATCAAGTACCTTTGAACTCTGACATTCTATAGATTAAACTAGTTTTTCCACTTCTATGATCTACCACCAATAATTATTATAATATGGTGAAATATAGTTTAACCAAGATATTTCACAAAGCTCATGCAGCAAACTCATGCATTTTTTTTCCTTAGGAGAGCCCCTCTGGGATTTACTTAGCAACTATTTATTTTTAATATAGGCATAATTCTGTATTGCACACAATAACAGAACAGTGAGAGATGACAAACTATGATAGACTTAACTCTTTTTTAGCAATACGGTGATTCAAGACAATTCTAAAAGGCCCACAGTGCAAAATGCTATCCACATCCAGAGAAAGAACTATGGAGTATTAATGCATTTGTTTTTTTTTTCTTTTCTTTTTTGTGGTTTTTCCCTTTTCTTCTTATACTTTCACAATACAACTAATGAGGAAATATGTTTAATATGATTGCACATGTATGACCTATATCAGATTGTTTGCCATCTTTGGGAGGAGGCAGGGAAAGGAGGGAGAAAAAACATTGGAACTCAAAATCTTATAAAAGTGAATGTTAAAAACTATCTTTGTATGTAATTGAAAAAATAAAATATTAAGTGGAGAAAATAATTTTTAAAAATAAGACATATTTCTAACAAGTTTATTGGATTTCTTGAATATAACATACTAGGAGCTGCCCCTTGGAATTTAAGGTCCTGGGTTTCTTTTTGGGGGCAACTAACCTGATCCTGCAGACTTTTTTCTCTCTTTACCTTTCATTAATGATAATCAGGCAACAACGCCAGAAAAAAAGGACTCCACAATCCTGATTTATTTTCTTGTTGTTTCATTTGCCTCCCAGATGAACATATAAGCATAGCTATCTCCTGATATAGGAAAGGCAAGGATTTGTCCATTTTCTCTAGAGGAAAGGTAACTCAGTAATTTTTATATCTGTAGTGCGTGTATCATAGCTCAAATGGAAAGAGCTCATCTTGTTCCTTGAGTCCTTAATGCCTCAAGGGAGCCAAAGTGCTGACCTTTAAACATTTCCAGACTAAATGCAGGTTTCCCCCTGAGACTTTCTTGGGCACTGCTCCTCCCTGGTTTTGAGTAAACCCGTGTTCCCTTTAAAGGCCCTATGACTGGCCACAGTCCTCTCATATGGTGGCTACAGAGGACAAACTAAAGAAGCTGAGAACAGTTTCCCAGACTGCTTGGGAAAGATTGCATTTTTCTATTTGCAGAAGCACAGATGTTGACCTTTGATCTTCTCCATTATCCCTGTGGGCCTTTTAGGCAGTAACTACCATTCTCTTCCCTCTCCCTTTCTGCCTCACTAGTTTCTAGACATAGTAGGCCAAGATGCAGAGTTTTGGATTTGAAGTCAATTCACTTTGGTTTGAATCTTGGCTCTGGTTTTGTCCTCATTCCCAGCATATCATTTTATCACTTTGCATTTATTTTGTATAAATTCCATTTTGACTTAGAATCTTAGGATCGTGGATTTGGGGAGGGAGGGACCTCAGAAATCAATTAATCCAACCTCCTTCCTTGTTGCCCCCCATTATAGATGTGGAAATTGAAGCCTGGGAAACTTGCCCAAGGTCACACAAGTTATAAGTGTTGGAGGTGAACACAGCGTTGCTCCCCCCAAAAATGGGAGCTCCTTCAACTCTAATGTAATCCCAGCAAATAGTAAGACTGAGATCTCTGACCCTGGAATTCTGAGTTAGAGTTGGCCAAGTCAATCCAGTGGTGTCTGCCGTAAATTTGGCACCAATATAATGAGCCCTACAAGGTCTCACTCAGACTAATGATGACTACCCATCCCCCCAGGACTTACTTGGGGTCTAGAGCATGGGAATTAGATAGAATTTAGAAAGAAGTTTAGAAAGAAGTAGATATGACTAGCACTGAGTTTGGCTGCCACTGCTCTCGTAGCTTGAGATATCCAGTTTCAGGCAACAATGGGAAATATATGTGTACACACTCTTACAGACACACACACAAATGGTCTTTAAAGGCAGAGACAACTTCACTTTTGTATTTTTGTCCCTAATGCTTAGCACAGTGCCTGACATATAGTCCGCACTTAATAAATGCTTGTTGACTGATTAATTTATTGTCCATGGGGAAATCACCACTGAATCTCAAGTTTTCTCATTTGTAAAATTAGGGCAATGAAGCTTTCATACATTGCTTTTCAAGTGTTTCCTCCCAATCACCCCATGTTGATGAGGAAAGCACTTTAAAACCTTGAAGTATTGTCCATCCTCCCTCCCTCCCTTCCTCCCTTCCTTCCTTCCCCTTTTATCTTATTCAATCCTCACAATAACCCTGGAAGGTAGGTGTTATTATCACTCCCATTTTACATAAAACAGAAATTTAACTGATTTGTTTAGCATCACACATCTAGTGAATATCTGAGTTCACATATGAAAGAACTTCCTGATTCCAGACTCAGTGCTCCCATTGTACCATTATATTGTCTGGTGATAGATACCAGAATAAAAAGTTGGGGAAAGAACTTTTTCCAGTCCTTGAATATTCAAGTGTTATAACAGTCAGTGTCTTCCTTGAAATACAGGTGTGGTCAATGGTCTTCCTTCCTACTTAATTTTCCTCCTTTCATTGGCTGCACCTGGGCTGTCAATTCTTTTTGACTCAGATTTGGATGTAGCTACTCCCTCCTTTCCAGTGCCAGCTTTCCCTTTCCCTCCCCATCCCCAGTCTCTAAATTTCTCTTGGATCCAAACCATCTATGACACAATTAGTTCAAAGGGAAGTCAATGAATGAAATAATTTAATAAAAGAAAGTAGCAGTGTAGAATTCCCCCTACATGCATAAATATTTTATTCCACTAAACCCACATATCATCAATAGGAGCTAGTGAACTATTGTTTTTTTAGTAGATTAAGATCCATAATACCTTGGGCCTATGGTAATTTATCAGGTGGGAATCAATGGAGTTGATTCTCCAGGTGCTATATACTTATTTTTTTAATACAGTTTCATTAGTAGAATATAAGTTTCTGAGGACAGGGATTTTCATTTTTTTAAATCTTTATTTCATTAATGCCCAGTAAAATTCATTGTATATAGGAGAGGGTCAAATAAGTGTTTGTGTGAATTGCATTACAGTAAATTGTAGTGCAGCATTTTTAATGAAATAAGATGTCTTAAAAAAGATAAGCAAGAAAAGATATATGTATTTAAAGTGATAAGAAAAATTTGTGCAATAGATATAGCTAAGTTCCTATTAGTGCAAATAATGAATTCTGTAATGTGACCACATTATTCTAATTTTCCACTGCATATTCCTATTAGTCTGGGACCAATTTTATTTTACATGATGATAACTTTGAATATTGTGAACTAGAATTCCTGCTACTATTTCATGGGATTCACTGTTCACACTAATTGGGACAAACCTGTATATGGATTAAAATTAACAGAGAAAATAAAGAACATACTTTTTGCCCTTCAGTACACATGGAACATTCACAAAAAATGATCATATTCTAGACCACAAAGAAGTTAGAGATAAATTGATGTTATAAGTATTATCTTTCTGTATCAAAAAAATAATAATAGTAACCAACAATGAAAACATGATTCACAGATACCAGGCAATATGGAAATTTATAAGTTTTTTGTTGAATAATAGATAAGAGAAAAATTATAGAAAGAATCAATAATGTTCAAGATATTGTTATTATGTGATAAGTGATGTGGACTAGGTCTACACTTGGTGGTGCTGCAGGAACATTAACAATCCACCTTTGGTTCATTCCTCTGTTTTTTTTACAATCTACAGAAAAGCAAAATTATGTGATTAAATAATTAAAAAGCTAGGGAGTATGATTTGGCCAATAGGTGGCACTACCCCAAGTCTACTGGTTAAATGATTTAGCCAGAATATATTCAGTAGAAATATGATTGTTATCTGAAGTAATTAGGTAACTTACTGGATAGAACACTGGCCTTAGGTTGAGAAGATTTGAGTTCAAATCCATTTCAGATGTTTATTAGCTTTATTATCCTGAGCAACCCACTTCTCAGTGTGGGCAATAGAGAGATAAGGTGAAGAACTTACAGGAATGTATGAATTCTTTTTCTGTATTTTATTTTCATTATTTCTGTGTTTCCCCTATGACCTGTATAGTATGTGCAGGCTCATATTTACTTGAGCCTTGGCCAGTTAGAAACATATTTACTTAACCTGAGCTGATGACATTTATCAGTATTTGACATTTATCGATATTTAGTCTATTAGCTGGACCACTGTCTGCTTGATTAAGCCTGAAGGCCTGACTTTCTGTATTCTAGAAATCAGGAGATTTCAGGGAAACAGAAACCTTCCATTCCAATCTCCCCAAATAGTAACAACCAATTAGATGCCTCCCCCTCCCCTTCTCAATGCTCTCTTACTGGTGATGTAATTTCTTGTATAAAAGCTATGTATCTTTACTACTTCTTTAGCCCTCCTACCGCGAGCTTTCTCTTTCTTATCTCACGATGGGACGGCTCATCCTCCAGAGGTTTTCAATAAACAACTTTTCTGCCTTCTACTGAGTAATCTCTGAGTAATCATTTTGGGTAAGGGTCTTCTACATCCCTCATATCAGGGTTGTTGTAAGAATCATATGACATAATATTTTTAAAACATTTAGCACAGTCCCTGGAACACAGTAGTTGCATAATAAATGCTTATTTCATTCCCTTTCCTTAACCAAAAGGAGATAGTATCTTCACAATTCATCAGAAGACACTCAGCTTGCCAACCTTTAGACTCTCTCCTGTCTCATTAGTTTCCTTCCCATCAGCATTTCCTGGAGGCTGAGAGCCCTTCAAAAATACATGAATACAAATAAATATAAATATAGGATATCTATTTATATGGAGGCAGCATGATATAGGAAAAACATTAAACTTGGAGGTATAGGACCTGAGTTAGAATCCTGGCTCTGATGTTTACTATTTGAATAATGTTGGGTAAATCATGCTATCTCCTGGAACCTCACTCTCCTTATCTATAAATTAGTCTCTGAGATCCTTTCCATCTCCAGATTATGATCCTATCTCAAGATTTGATTTAGATATAATGCTTTCTTTAAGATTTGAAAAGTACTTTACACAATCTCTTTTAAACTAAGCAAAAAAAAAAAAAAAATCACTTTAAGAAATATTTGCTGTATGCAATGTACCCATTCCAGCCCTTAGCTTGTATTCTAATGAGGAGATGATAGATATGAATCAATAGAGTTGATCTTCACAACTATCTTATAATGTAGTTACAGGTAGTGAAATGCTGTAGCCAAAGCAAGGCTAAGACAAAGGAATATCCCTGAATGTTTATATCAGCCAGTGAGGAAGAAGGTAACAGTAAGTAGTAACTCTACAGCTGAAGAACTTAGAAAACAAGCAATATACCTGAGGCAAATACAAAAAAAAGAAGTTTTTAAAGAGAAATAAATGTATAAAATATAATGATAGAGAATACAGAAATGATTGAATTGATTAAAAAACACTTTGTTAGAAACCAATAAAAGTGATTAACAATTAAAATAGAATTTTTAAAAATTATAACAAAACCAAATGATTAAAATCAAAAAAGAAAATAAAAATCATAATAAATGAAAAAAAGAAAAATTAATGCATACAAGATCACTGCAAAGATTAGTATATATCAATTTTAATGAAAGAAAGGGGGGAGACACACAAATAATTTGAGAGAGAAAGAAAAATAAAGACAGAATGCTCATGATGACATTGAACCAGAATTACAGATGAAAAGGACCTCAGCAACCATCTCATCCTTCTCATAGTGAAAAAAAATCATCCATATAAGATACCCATTAAAAGTTCTCCTAGGAGAAGGAAGGCACCATTTCTCTAGGTAGCCCATTCCACTTGGAATGTTACAATTCTTAGGAAGTGTTCTCCTTACTTCTTCTGTAACTTCCACACATTTTTCCTGATTCTGACACCAAACAAAACAAATTACAATCCCTTTTCAATAGGACCAACCTTCAATCTCAATTGATAAAATAAAAATATCACTATTATTCAAATTAATTGATAAATGGAATTTACAATCAATGGGCTACTTTATTAGTTGGTGAAATGATATAAATATATATTTCTTTAATGCTTCTAGGATTAATGATTTTGTTTGCAGAGACCTCTCTCTTCTGACACAAGTGATAATTAAACTGATCTTGTAGGAGATTTTTTGGGAAAAAAGATATAAATATATATATATTTTATATATTTAATATATAATATATATATATTAATGGAATTATAGTTAAGGTTTCACAACTTAGACAAAGGGAATTAAGAAAAGCAGTGGATCAAATTGCTGAAAAAGAATTGGATTCATACCTCATATCAGGTACCACAGTAAATGATGTGAAATTGATACGAATGAAGTTGCATATCAATGAAACTGATATGCAAAAGATTGTGAGCTCATGGATGTAGATATTCCCTCCAATGATGCTAAATTAATGATCTAAATATTTGAAAAATGTAATTGGAAAGTCAAAGAGCTCTTGTTTTCCATTTCCATGGAAATTTTCTAGTTATCTCCTGTTCATGGGAGTTGTGGAGCTTGAGTCAAGTCATCCCATGATCTGCCACAGGTGCTCCCTGATAGTGACTTTTCTGAAACTACCACTATGTTCGACATTATTACAAGAAGAAATAGCAATCAATGAGGCTATTCTAAAAGGTCTCTGGGTTCTACTTCTAGCAATAGCTTCATAGAAGGGGATAGGGAGGAAATAAAGATTTATACAGATGGGTAAGTCTCTTTATCTCTCTGTCTCTGTCTATCTCTCTGTCTCTCTGTCTGTCTCTGTCTGTCTTTGTCTCTGTCTTTCTCTGTCTGTCTCTGTCTCTGTCTATCTCTCTATTTCTCTCTGTCTTTCTGTCTCTGTCTCTGTTTCTCTCTGTCTCTGTCTCTCTTTCTCTGTCTCTCTCTCTTTCTTTTTCTCTGTCTCTATTTTGTAGTTGAAAAAACTGAGGCAAACAGGGCAAATGACTTGTCCAGGGTTACCCAGCTAGTATCTGAGATCAGATTTGAATTCAGGTCTTCCTGACCACTAGCTTTCTATAGAGGAAATACCAAGTTCTCTGGGGCAGTGATCTCCCACCATTCTGGTCTTACAAAAATAAAATTCAGGCTATTAGTGGCGTTCTTCTAGAATGTGTCATCCATTTATGACAACTATATTGGAATCTTCAAAGCATTCGGGAACTTCCTAGGTTGCTCATGACATAATTATCTATTATCTGTCTCAAGAAACCATGAAAAAGAGGCATGGTAACAAGATCATCAAAACCAGTGTTGGGCCTTAAGAGCAAGTAGTAACATCTTTCCTGCTGCTTCCCAGAATCTAAAGTATACTAGGGACCTTTTCTTTACTTCCTTCCTCTCCCTTTTTTTCATCCTTCCCAACTGGACCTTTAAGTTAGCCAGGCTGCTTAAGTCACTTAACATTTGTTTGCCTCAGTTTCCTCATTTACATCCTCAGTGAGGATAATAATAACACCTATATCCCAGGTTTGTTGTGAGGATCAAATTAGATGTTTGTAAAGTTCTTAGCATAGTGCCTGGCACCTAATGGCTGCTAACCAAATATTAGCTATTATCATTATTAACTCTGTATCCTGTGTATTTTAAAAACAAAAGTGAAACACCAAAAATGAGAACCAAAATCTTCCTTCCCTCTTTCGGTCCTTCTCTCTTCTTTCTGTCTTTCTCTCTCTCTCGTCTCTTTCTGTGTCTCTCTGTCCTTCTTTGTCTCTCTGTCTCTTCCTCTCCCTCCATTCTTCCCTTTTTCTCTCTTTCCTTCCTTCCTTCCTTCCTTCCTTCCTTCCTTCCTTCCTTCCTTCCTTCCTTCCTTCCTTCCTTCCTTCCTTCCTTCCTTCCTTCCTTCCTTCTTTTTTTCCTTTTTCCTTTATTATTCTTTTCTTCCTCCTCCTTCTTCCTTTAGTAATTTTCTTTAATTTGAACAACTAATAAACTAAAAAGTTTTTAAGAGAGTAAATAAAATTGTAATTGAAAAATAAGGAATTATAAAACAAAAAAAATAGACAATTTGATTATATAAAAATAGAACAGAAATAGAGAAAAGAAATCTGATATCTCAAATCTATCGGGAATAGATCCAAATTTATAAAATTAAGATAATTCTTCAATGGACAAATTATCAAAGAAATGTGATTACAATAATAATAAGTAACATTTGCAGAAATGCTTTGACATTTGTAAAGTATTTACATTATTTCATTTGATGAACACTTTAATAACAACACTTTAAGATTAATACTGTTATTATACCCATTTTGCAGATAGGTCAAGTAAGGTTGAGAAATGGTAAGTCTCTTAACCACAGTCACACAATTAGTAAATATCTAAAGAATAATTAGAACCTAAGTCTGTGATATGACACTATATCAACTGAAAGCAGAGAAAAAACTATTAATTCTAAGCTACCTTCTCCCTCCACACAAACTCCAATTCTGTAATAATTAGAGAAATGTTGTTTCAAAATTCTGATTTTCCACTTTGTATCCATCAAATTAGCTCAAATATTTAAAATCTAAAGCTGTTATTACTAGTGAAACTATGAATTGGTGCTCTCTTTTTGGAAAATAAAAATATCAGAATATAATAAGAGCTATAAGAAAAATCAGACCCTTTACTTCAATGATTATACTATTAAGACTATATCATAAAAGACAGTGTTAAGAAGAGAAAAACATATGTATCCATACAAAAATATCTGTAGCAGTTTTATTCATAGTAACACAAAAATTGTAAACACTTCAATATGTTATATCCAGTAATTGCAGGATGACTAAACAAATTGTGGAGTATAAATAAATATCAGTCTGTCCTTCCCCCACCCCACTCAGTGCCCAGCATAGTGCCTAGTACAAAATAGTTACTTAATAAATGCTTATTAAGTGATTGGAAGGTTGTTACACTATAAGAAATGGCACATATTTTTAAAAATCCAAGGAAATATGATTTGATAGTGAACAATGTAGAAATAGGGCAAAAAAAATAAACATTGTGATTATGTAAAAATTACTACAATAAAGCAACAAAATTTGGGAAAAAACATACAAAAAAAGATCAAAAGAGAACACAGGAGCACATAGGCTGTTACTATTATTATTCTGCTAGAGTAATTAAACAACTTTTAATAAATTATACATAATTTGACAGATTAATGTGATAATATTAATTTTTTATTTGAATGGTAATTTTTGTTATATTTGCTTTATTTTACAGAATAAAATGAAGGGTTCACATTAAGACTTAAAGTTCCTACAGATCTACTTTTATTGCTTTTCTACCATATAATACTCAATGTGTAGAGTAAGAGGTTACATAATGAGTTGTGGGTGATTTGTGGCATATAAACAGGAGTGTAAAGTATGAGATGTGATTTGATAAGCACAAAAGTTACCTGCCCCCAAAACATTTCTTTCCTTCAACCAAAGTACCCACATAAGGCATACTCTTTTTTTTTCTTTTCTCAGATGGTTTGATATTCCCACCATTAGACCCACTAGTGGACTGGATTACAGGAAAAATCACAAGACTCCAGAACTTAAAGGGACTTTAGAGTTCCACTTGAAAAGAAGTTTCTTCTTTACAACATAGCTAGTAAAAAGTTATCTCATCTTTTCCTGAACACTTCTAGTAAGAGAAAACTTATTATTTTGTGAAACAGTCTATTTCTGCTTTTTTTTTCCTAATTGTATTCACACAATTCTTTATAATGTCATAATCATCTCCCAAATGCTCCCAATTCTATCTTCTTGGGCCAAATAGAACAAGTTTAATCACATCTCTACTTGACAGCCTTTCAGATATTTGAAAATAATCATGGAATCCCTCCTAACTCTTCTCTTATTCTGACAAAGCATCCCCAGTTTCTTCAAATGACAAGAGCTCCAGACCTTTCAGCAACCTGCTCACCTTTCTCTGTTTTAGCCATATTCTTCCTGTAATGTGATGAAGGTTGTTGAGTTGTTTTTCAGATGTGTCCAACTCTTAGTGATCCCAGTTGGGGTTTTCTTGGCAAAAACACTGGAGTGGTTTGCCCTTCCTTCTCTGGCTAATTTTACAGATGAGGAAACCAAGACAAACAGAATTAAATGACTTGCTCAGGATCATATAATTAATACATATCTAAGGCCAGATTTGTAGTCATGAAGGTGAGTCTTCTTGATTCCAGGCCAGGTCCTCAATCAACTGGGCCACCTAGCTACTCAGAATCAAATACACAACTCCAGTTGTATGATGACCAAGACAGAATGGAGCAGAAATATCATTCGCCTTCCTTGTCTTAGATGCTATATCTCTCAAAATGTAGCCTAAGAGTATATGAACTTTCTTTTTTTTTTTAATAGCCTTTTATTTACAGGTTATATGCATGGGTAACTTTAAAGCATTAACAATTGCCAAACCTCTTGTTCCAATTTTTCACCTCTTACCCCCCACCCCCTCCCCTAGATGGCAGGATGACCAGTAGATGTTAAATATATTAAAATATAAATTAGACACACAATAAGTATACATGACCAAAACATTATTTTGCTGTACAAAAAGAATCAGACTTTGAAATATTGTACAATTAGCTTGTGAAGGAAATCAAAAATGCAGGTGGGCATAAATATAGGGATTGGGAATTCAATGTAATGGTTTTTAGTCATCTCCCAGAGTTCTTTCTCTGGGCGTAGCTGGTTCAGTTCATTATTGCTCCATTGGAAATGATTTGGTTGATCTCATTGCTGAGGATGTATATGAACTTTCTAGTTGCCATATCCCATTTTAATTCTTTTTGAATGATTTCCATAGTCTACTAAAAATTGTTCAGTTTTAAACTTTTCATTTTGTATTGACAAAGATACATTTTAAAAATTTGTATATTATCTCCATTAAATTAAATTTTATTAGATTGGGTTTGTTTAGTCATAGATAAAAATGTTAAATAGCATCAGGCATGAAGATATTACTGGTGCATTCAAGTAGAGACATCTTCCCAGGCTGACATAAATCTGGCCATTTAACCAGTTTTCAATCCTCATATTTATACTAACATCTAATCCACATCTTTTTGTCTTTTCCACAAGAATAGTACAAGAGGATCTGTCAATTGTTTAGTTGAAATCAAGATAAACTATTTCTATGGCATTCCCCCTAACCTACTAACTCAGTAACTATTATCAAACTAAATTTAGTGTGACCATATGTTTAATTAGCTCTACAATTTTGCCAGGCATTTAGGCTAAGTTCATTGGGTTCTAGATTGTGAATTCCAGTCTCTCCTTTGTGGTGAAAATTAGAACATTTGTTCTTCTCTATTACTGTGGTATATCTCCTACTTATTGTGATCTTTCAAAAACTGCTGACAGTGACAACAACAATCTCTACCAGTTTTTTTTTTTTTTCTTTCCAGGACCATTGAACAAAGTTTATTTGAACTTAAACTCATAAAGGACTTTGGCTTAGGTATTAAGTTGTGATTAATCAACTAGCTATCCTTCTCAGTTAAAAGATAATTTTACTTGTTGGGGGAGAGAGAGAGGGAGAGAGAGAGAGAGATAAAGAAGAAGTAGTCATGGGCAGTTCTGCTTTATGCCCAATGGTTATCATCCCAGGGGTGTGCTGAAGCCTGATTATAATGGCTTTTGAGATCTTATTGTTAAATTTTCATTGTGAGCATTTACATCTCAGAAATTTTCAAATGAGAAAAATCAAGGCTTTATTTATTGTTTTGTTGATTATCTAAACTTAAGAAAGTGATGGATAAAATATTAATAATGCTAGTTAAACTTAAAAATTTATAATGTGTATATTTTTCCCCCCTGGAGTGGCAGCTATTAAACATTTACCATATATCCTATTCCTTAAACCTTTACTTGGCAAAAGAAAGAGGTGGGGAGGGGAAACCTTTCAGGTCATATAATTAGTAAGATGAAGAACTAGACATTTCCCCCTCATCCTCATGAATTCTCACACCTCTTTAAAATAGAAATTATGCTAAAGGTAAGACAAAGCAATTTCAGCAATCTTTAGAATCTAGAATACTAAGTACCCTAAAAAGGTAATAATATACCTAATTAACAGCAAAAACACTAATCACTAATTCATAAGAACTCATTCTACCCCGCCCCCGACCCATTGGCATCCAGGCTCTGGTAGTATGGCATAATTTGTGTGCCATAGACTTGTGTAGATCATAGAACTCAACTCTGCTCCTTATACCCTGTGCCACAGAGATGAAGGGAGAGAAAATGGGAAAATCTTGTTCTTCTTGGAACAAAAGCATGACAGTACACTATGTTGCAATAGTGCTCAGCCAGAGATATAAGGAATAGAGGGAATTGGGTCAGGACTCCAGTATTAAAGGGGGCTCTACCAGATCTGAAGGAAAGAGCACTGGCATCCAGTTGAGACCAGTTCTGTTTCCCTAGAAGCCATTTAGGACAGAGAGATTGGTGAAAAATGAATTCCCCAGTGTGGGAGGAAAGTGATAAAACTTTAAAGTTCATTCCTTCCAAGGAAACTGCTTTAAAAGGGAAGGAGTAAGAAAGGAAGCAATAAAGAAAATACAAGGAGAATAAGACTGAAATAACCAAAGATATTATGAAAAAATTCAATTAAAGACCTTGAGCATAAGCAAAGTAACAAGCAGAATATTAAAAAATAGAAAAATATGCTCCAAATCAGCAAAATGCATCTAGATATTTATGAATAAATGTTTCAAGACAAAGGAAAATGAATTAATACTGATGAAGAAGAGGTGCCTCTCTGTGGATTTCCAAGAAAGGATGGACCCTAAGGAAGTTGATTCCAAATGGTTCAAGAAAGAAATAAGAATTATGAAAGCTGAATTTAAGACCTGTACAGTAAGAATAATTTAACAAATTGAAAAACTTGAATTCAAGATGGTAAATCTCACCAAAGAAACAAGAGAGAAGACAAATGATTGGGAATGAAAATACACAGAAAGAAAGGACAATATAGAAGATGAGAAGAAAAAAGAAAAGAAAAGAAAAGAAAAAGAAAACAAAAGAAAAAAAGAAAAGTTAGTTATAAAAAAGCAACAACATATGATTTCTACAAGACAAACTGATTTTGAGACAACTAAAAGATTATTGGTCTCCTAGAAGAACATGAGAAGTTAAGCCTGAACACCATAATTCAAGAAATAATACGAGAAAACTTCCTAGAACTTTTGAACACAGAAAACAAAATGTCAATTGATAGAATCTACAAATTGTTTCTATTTTAAAAAGAGAGATCTTTATGTTGTAAACTTTCAGACACATAGTAATTGAATTTAGCAATTCCAGTGGTAAACAAATTCTGCAAGTGGCTAAGCAAAAGTCCTATAAAAGCTTATCTATAAGAAAATTCATTTGATTAACAGACTATTCTGTACCTATAAGAAACTGCAGAAGGAAATGGAATAACATGTTCCAGAGAGCAAAAAGAAATTAAATTTAAATCCAGTATTATATTCCTTATAGACCTGTGCCTAATCATCCAAGAAAAAAGATGGATGTTCAATAAAAGAGAGGCACTGAAGCATTCCTCCAAAGAAAACCAGATGTTATCATATTCTTTGCTTTGCAAACATCCCAAATAAGAGCAGGAAAGTGATATTCTGTAGTCAAGTCATTGGTAGGGAAGAAAAGGAAGAATATTTATTAAGCACCAGCCATTGTACTAAGTACTGTATAAATATTCTCTCAATTGCTGGCAAATAACGAAGGAAAATAACCTGTAGTCTCTTGAAAGAATCTATAAGACAATGAAGCAGCAAAAGGAAATATTAAAATATGGGAAAAAGAAAAAGAGAAATTACTGTTCAGTGATTTAAGTGACATCTCACTGAAGAATACTCCCATAGAAGGCAAAAAATATTCTATTACATGAGATGGGAACTTTACAATGAGTATAATCTGCAGGGATATTATGCTTTATAGACACTGATTCCTTTGTTAGAGTGTTGTGCCTCCATGGAGAGTATCCTCTCAGGAGAAAGAAAATCAGAGCTCATGGGGGCAACTGAGGCCCAGAAAAGTGGACCCAGGGAAGTGATTTCATGGCAAATGGGGGAAAAGAATCCTGGAGAGATTAGGGGGTAACCATAGACTGCAAATCGGGGACCGTGGAAAATTCCTACCATGGGGCACTCTCTTTTTTTTTTTTCCTTGAGCAATTGCTACTGTGAGGCCCAATAGAAAAAAGAATTGGTGGGGAACAAGTTCTTCAGAGTAGCCATAAAAATCCATTTCTGTGTAGATAGCTTTTCTCCCCAGTCTCACTGATTCTGAGCTTTACCCTCCCAGACAATGTTCTTACAATACTTTACTTCTGCTGTCCAGTGAAGTCCCTCTTATGAGACTGGGCTTTCTTATTTTAGGATAATAGATCTTGAGTTAGAAAAGACTCTAGAGACCATCAAGTCTATTCCCCTTATTTTTACCAAGAAAGAAATTGAGACTCAAAGAGGTTGTGATTTGTCAATTGTCACATGATTAATAAACGTTTAAAGCAAGATTTAACCTCAGATCTTTTTGACTCTGGGTCTCATATATTGTCCACTGTTACCACCTACTTTCTGAATTCACTTTTCTTATTAGCCTAAAATTTGAATATTTGTGTATATAACTAAAGTCAGAGGCTACATTGCTAGCTTCTCTTTTGGTTTTTCATCTCCTATGAATTGTAGAACATCTCTACTACTATCTTTCCTACACTAAAATATATCTCTGCTGCTTCTAGCTTGGTGGGTCTATGCAGATACTTTCCTCTCCCTCTCATCCCATTTTCCTTTTCAATTTAAAACCCTTTTGATGAGATTTGTAAGACTGACATATTTACCAACCCTAGTTAGGAGCATAACACATATACATTTTCACCATTCCTGGTCATTAGGTCTCCCAAAGGCCCTGATTAAAAGGTACCAGGAAGCATTGTTGCAGGTCTCTCTTATTAGTATATTGGTAGCTTAATAGGGATCAGTTTATCAGTGACACAGCAATTAACCTGAGAGGACTACAGGTCATTTTCAATTGAGGAAGCTCTGGGGGAAAGAGCTAGACAGGAGTAAGAAATCAGCCAATATTCAGCCTCACATAGTGCACAAAGCAGTCTGTAAGGAACCAAGGAGTTTGGATTCTAGTCTCAATCATATCTGCCATTAAAGAGCTTTGGCAAGTCTCTGGGCTTAAATTTCTTCACCTATCTAAAAAAACCTGATAAACTTCTGACTAGATAAACTAGTTAACTAGTAAACTAGAACTAGATAAACTAGTTAACTAGGTAAACTAGAACTAGATAAAATGGTTAACTAGATAAACTAGTTAACTAGGTAAACTAGAACTAGATAAACTCTTCTTACAAGAATATTTTGTGATTAAATGGACATTGGGCACTAGGGTAGGGAGATTAGATTTGGCTTGATGGGACCTAGGTCCTGCAAGGAAGTGAAGGGAGTAGAGTTAGACCCTTCCATCCTGTTGCCCAGGGCCAGCCTGATCCCTAAGATCTGCTATAGACATTGAATGAGCTGTTTTACCTTCTGGGTCTTGTTTCCCAGGGGAATGCTCTGCTTCCCATAGCAACAGCTGTGAGGCATAAATGACCAGAGCCTGTAACTGAGCCGTCTAGTGCTGGATAGCAATAGTTAGGCACTACTACCTGAGCTAGAAACTTTCAAAGGTAGTTTCTGTAGAAGGCATGTTTGCAAAATGATAAAATAGAGATAATGTCCTTACATGTCATAGATCTAAAATCATGCATCTTTACAGTTAGCAAGTACTTTAGTTGTTATCTATTTTTTTTCTTTTTTTGCTGTGGCAATTGGGGTTAAGTGACTTGTCCAGGGTCACACAGCTAGGAAGTGTTAAGTGTCTGAGCTCAAATTTGAACTCAGGCCCTCCTGACTTCAGTGCTGGTTTTCTATCCACTGTGCCATCTAGCTGCCCCTACTTGTTATCTATTCATGGAACAATAAATCTAGAGCTGGAAAGAGGTTCCATTTTACAGATGAAGAAACTGAGGTCTTCAGAGTGACCTGCTTAGGTTTACAAGGTAAAAGGCATGAGAATTCTATAAGGTATGAACCCAGATCCTCTGACTCACTGGCTTTCCCCTCCATACTATATGGCCATACTCTTATTTTACAGTTCAGCAAAATGAAGTCCAGAGACTTGAAATCAGAAACATTAGATTGGGATTAGAGTCCCAAGTCTGCAGTAAACTGTGTTACTTTAGGAAAGTCTGTTAACTTCTCCAATCTCATTTCCTTTTAGATAAGTAGGATAGTAGAAAAATCCTTGGTCTTAGTGGCAGGGGAGGAATGGGTTCAAATTCTGCCTCTAACACTTTCCTGGCTATGTGACTGTGAGTTAGTCAGTTGTCCTTTCTGTTATCTCATCTGCAAATACCTATAGCACTTACTTTTTAAGGTTCTTATATAAATCAAATGAAAATGTCAATTTCCTTGCAAACCTCAAAGTGCTATAAAAATAGCATTTACAGCCATTATAACCTGAGGATAGGAATACCTGCCTACTAGATTTGTTATTGATTAGTACAGTGTTTGGTATGTGGTAGTGATTTAACAGCGTTTTCCATTCATTTATTTCCATTCAATTAAATTTTCTGGAAGACTTGGGTTCAAGTGTCCCACCTTTGCCATCCTGGCTATGTGACTCTGGGCAAATCACCCAACAGCTTAATGTCCACAGGCAACTCTAAAACTTAAGTTGTAAAGTAAGTTCGGTTTTGCATTGGTAGAGGGTGTTTCCTCAGTGGAAGTTTGTAAGACAATGGAATTTTTAAAAAATAACTTACATTTTTTATTACTTTGGCATATAATAACTATTCAGACAGTTCTCATGATGTAAATTCATATTATGTACACTTAATTTTATAGAAGGAATTCTGAGAGAAATCCAGATTCAAAAAAAATAAATCCACTTACGTTAACTTTACTCTAGGTACTGTGCTCTCTCTCTTCTTCTTCTTCCTTCTTGGTCTTCTTCTTCTTCTTCTTTCTCCTCTTCCTCTTCTTTCTCCTCCTCCTCCTTCTTCATCTCCTCCTCTTCCTCTTCTCTTCCTCCTTGTTCTTTTTGTTGTTCTTTTTCTTCTTTCTCTGTCTCTGTCTCAGGCTTTTTCTCTCACTGTCTCTCTCTGTTTTTCTCTGTGTGTCTCTCTTTGTCTCTTTCTCTCTCTGTTTCTGTCTCTGAATCTGTCTGCCTCTCTCACCTCTATTTCTCTCTCTCTCTCTCTCTCTCTCTCTCTCTCTCTCTCTGTGTGTGTGTGTATGAGTCTCTCTCTCTGTCTGTCTTTCTTTCTCTCTGTGTCTCTCTCTCCATTTCTGTGTTTCTTTCTCCACATCTATGCCTCAACTAGGTGATCTTTGGTCTCTCCCCTCCCTCCCCATATGTTCTTCCTCCTGTGTTCCCTAGCCCGCATGTGTCCTTGAATTGTATGCTGCCCCCCTCCTTACACAGGTGCCTGGACCTCTTCCTGCTTCTTTTTTTTCCCTTCCTCATGTCTATAGGCAAATATTCATATTGCTTTAAATAGAGGTCTGTGATCCACTTACAAAAAATGAGAACTCTGTAATAACAACTGACATTTGCAAAGTGTTCTAAGATTTACAAAGAGCTTGACATGCATTACCTTCTTTGAGGTTCACAGCGATGTGAAGTAGATGTTATTGTTATTCCCATTTCACATATTAAGGGACTGAGTCTGAGAGAAGTTAAATATCATGGCTGATGTCACACAGCCAGTAAGCTTCTGAAATGAATTCTGAAATGAGTTCTTCTTAGCTATAAAGCAAGACATAGCCATAACCTATTATTATGCATCTAGGTGGCACAGGATAAGAGTGTTGGGGCTGGAGTCAGGATATGGGTTCAAATGTGGTCTCAGACACCTACAAGCTCTGTGGTCCTGGCCAAGTTGCTTACCTTGTTTGCCTCAGTTTCCTTATCTGTAAAATGAACTGGAGAAGGAATGGCAAACTATTCCAGTATCTTTGCCAAGAAAACCCCAACGAGACCATGGAGAATTTGACACAATTGAAAAACAACAATTATTATTATATAGTATGGTATTGAAGCACCTTGGGATTCAGAGACTTGATTAGTTGATATTTTAGTTTATATAATAAATCAGAAAACTCTGTAAATGCATCATCAATTCTCCTCTAGTATGCTTTGGGAAGTGAGTGATTGACAATCTGTATTCAAGGAGAAACAGAGGTTCTTATGGGAGTGAGAGTCACATCCTTTGGAAGGATTCAGAAAGTGGGGGGTATCAAGCCCGTGTCTGCAGCTTCTTTGGTCTAACATCCTTTATCCCTCAAATGTTTCAATGTCTTCTACATTCAGAATTTCAAGCATCTCCCAGCTCAGCCAACAAGACATCCCTAGGGAACCACAAGACAGAAGAACACAGACAGAGGTAAAGCCACCCAGGAGCTCCAAACCCCTGGTACCCACTGCTCTGCTTCTAAAGAGCTCTCACTGGCTCACCTGCTTCTTCAGCTGTGAAATGGCTGTAATTCCACCTTTTCCTACGGGGCAGCTGCCTTTGCTGCATATTCTGAGAGTTCTGAGTCCTTGGACTGGCACATGCCCAGGCTGGAGCTGGTGACCTGAGGACACAGGACAAATACATTTTTATTAGTTCCTTAACTGTCCCCATCTGCAAGACTATGAGAATTTGAATCTACAGAAGCTTTAGTATAAATAAACGAGGTACAGAGTCCATATATCTTACCTTGGCATAAAAGAATGCTGTTTCAGAAGAGATATTACAAGATCATTCACTTTATCAAAAAGATTGCAGCCTGTTCTTTGCTGCTCATGGTCTAGGAACATGACCTGGAGCACTCCCTTTCTCCACTCTGCACAGTCATCCCTCACTCCTTAGGTAATCTGGCCTCTAAATCTGTTAATTGTTATTCTGCTATCTCTGGGGCAGGAAGAGCAAACTTGAATAGACAACTCACTTTCTACCAAATTCAGACAAGCCAAAGGAACATCCCCAGAGAAAGTGAAGAATCTCATTTCTGGCACTCAAAAATCCTGAGAGACTTTTCTCCACGAGGGCCTAGGGCAGTGAAAGGCTGGCAAGATGGGTCATCAGAAATTCTGGAGCAAGGGCAAGAAGTGGGGATTTGAAGAATTTGTCAAACAGGTAAGGTTTGTTTCTCATTCTTCTATATGCTACATTTGGCATCTTCCCCCTTTCCTTTCTAGACATCTAACCTTACCCCCTTATTGATTATTATTACTATTTCACTGAACAGGAAACTAAAGCACAAACAAGTCAAGTGATTTATCCAGAATTTCATTGCTAGTGAGTATCTAAGGTAGGATTTGAACTCTGTCTTCTCAGCTTTCTGTCCATGGCTTTATGCTTCTTGCACCATCTAATTGCCTCTGAATTCTGGTCTCCCAGTACAGTATTGGATTCTTCAATTCTTTCTGGCGCGTAATTTCTTTCACTATAAAATAAAGGAATTTTATTAAATGATCTCTATGTAGTAGTGAATGTAGAAAATTTATAGTTAGAAGGCCTGCGTTCAAGTCTTGATTCTAGCAAATAGTATTTGCCCTTGGACCTGCACTTTCCTCTCAGCCTCTATTTCCTCACTCATAATAGAGATAATATTTCTGAACATACAATCTATCTTTTAAGACTATTATAAACATCAAATAATATGACATAGGCAGTAATAATAACTGACATTTGTATATCATTTTAGTTCCATAAATATTACCTCATTTTTAATCTACCAACAATCCTATGACCTCGGTGCCCTGGATGTTATTATCCCTATTTTATAGATAAGGAAATAGCTTGAGACATTAAATGACCTCACCCCAATTACTATATATTTATTTTGCTTATACAGTCTTCTTGTCTTTCTCCGAAAAAAAAAGTAAGCTCCTTAAGGGCAGGGACTGTTTCAGTTTTGTCTGTCTCTTTAGTGCCTAGCATAGTGCCTGACACACAGTAGGCGCTTAATCAATGCTTATTTATCAACTGCTTTTCTCAGTCATATAGCAAATAAGTTTCTGAGATAGGATTTAAATGCATTTTCCTTATTCTAAGTCTAGAACTCTATCCCTAATACCATTTTCCTTAAAGTGTAAAAGCATTGTATAAAGATGACTTCTCCCTTTCATTTGTTTCTAATATTCTATTACCCTGTATTTCTGTAATGGGACCTTGTGGTCTTCTCTATTCCACCTCTTCTGATCAGAACTTCCAGGTCCAAAGTCCTCTTCCCTCAAAACCTGCCCCCTGCTAGGGGGTTGAAACTAATGTGATAAAAGGCATTAATCTGTAGACCCAGAGGACTGATAATGACTTCCTAAGTGATTCAGTCCCAGATAACACATTTGCATTTTAATAGGGGTCCTCAAAGCCTGAAGATATAGCAGAGAATAATTGTAGATTTTTTTTTTTTTTTTTGCATCCCTGGAAAACTGGAAGGGGGTGGGTAAGGAAGGACGATGGAAGTTCCTTGAAGTGGAAAGTCTTTTATGCAATTTAAATTTCACTATAAGAAAGTGTTAACCCTAACAGTACATATAGAGCCAGATCTGCTAAATCTTGTAGCTCTGTCTGTAGTTTCCTTTTATCTTCTTTGAGGGGAGTCTTAAGGTTAAAGTCCAGACTTCATTTTAAGCCTGCTCCCGTGAAATCTTGGAAGATCAAATGGGAATTGGCAGTGGTGAATGCTGTTCGAGTCCATCAATGATTAGCCCTTGGAGCATATGGGTGTCAGTGCTGAGCTCCTAAGGAGGCAGGGAAATAAGGAATTAACTGAATTAGCAAGATACAGTCTGTTGATGGGGGAAGCAGCCTGAGCCAAGGTGGGTTTTTTCCTTCAGGAAGATGGTTTCATGTTTCACCTGCATTGGGTTCTGCAGAGTAGCTGGTTAATTACTAGACACCTGCTCAGGACAGAGAATCAGTGGAGTGAGAGAGTTGAATTCTTCTTTGCAACTGGGGTTGGGAACTATAAGGGTTGGGACATGGTGGGCTAAGTGGATGGATAACCAAGAGAAGGGAAGCTCTGAGTTAAGTAAGCACAGAGCAAGGGAGAACAAAGGCTGCAAGATGTGGCACCATAAGGGGAAATTAAAGCTCACTTTTCCTTGTCTGCCACAGCAGCTGAGTCACAGCCCTTCTGGCCCTGCCCCTCTAGTAACTAAAGAGGTCATCTCAACAAGTCCTGACACTTGGCTGGACTGTGACTGACAGCTTCTCCAGATCTGGTTTAATAAGCAAGACTTTTATTTGTTCCTTGAGAGATTTAACAAGATTATCCAGCTATTATAGCTTTTAGCCAGAGTTGTCAAAGAAAAACAGCTGTATTTTCAGGATGTCCCCTAGGATACCTCAGAATCACTGTTTCAGGCCTACCTCTCCTCAACTGCCTTCTACCCTTCATGCCCAAGGTAAATTTCTTCAAATATTAGAAGTAGGGTATAGGGATAGAGCTCTAGACTTAGACTAAGGAAAATGCATTTAAATCCTGTCTCACACACTTGCTATGGGACTGAGAAAGGCAGTCAATAAATAAACACTGATTAAGCAACTCCTATGTGTCAGGTACTGTGCTAGTGAGACAGACAAAACTGGAACAGTTCCTGCCTTCAAGGAACTTACTTTTTTTTTTTTTTTTTGAGAAAGTCTTAATAGTAGGAAATTTGGAAGTATGGAAAAAGGCACTAAGATCAAAGGAGAAATAGGAAATGAATAGAACCTAAAGTAATCCCCTCCCTTCCATCCCTGAGGTTGGTAGGGCCTTGGGCATGTCAATTTGCCTTCCCCTTTTATCTCTATGTCTCTTGAGGGGGAAGTTCTCAAAAATTTAGGCACTTTTCTTAGGCTGTGGGAGCCTGAAGTCAGCAGTGGTAAGGAACTCTCCACTACTTGAGAGCAGATTCAGAGATAAACCTAGCACCTGCCAGCCATTCCCATCAATAAACTCCTGTTTTCCCAGCTGTAGTCTGCATCCCTTAGGCATGAAAAGAAACCTTTCCCACACTTCTTGGTTTCCAGCGTCCTCCCAAGGGCATTCTGCAAAGACCTCAATGTGTCAAAACAGAAGAAGGAGCTAGAGTTGCTATGGAAGGAGGAGGAGGAGTGTGGGGAGCGGAGGTGATGGGAGAAGGAAGAGAAGCTGCCTCCTTCCCATTCTAGCCAAGGACTTGTTCTTTTCCGTGTACAGCCATGTAACCCAAGCAGGGCCTGGAAGTCACTGTGAAATGCAACACGTTCTAAGAAATTCTGTGGAAAGAATGACATCATGACCAGCCCCTCCAGTGCCCCCCCTCCTCTTTTTTTTCCAGTGGGAGTGAGAAATAAATAGACTGACACATTTTCCAGTGAGGGAGTGATTCTAGGGAGAAAGTTTACCTTGGCACAGGCCTCCAGGTGGAGTGATGAGAAACCTTATCTGCCCTGGCTGAGTAAACAAGAAGCATTCATTCTTCTAGTTGTCTCAGTCACTGAACAGGTTAACACCAGGATGGCAGCTGATAATAGTGGGCTGTCATTGGCAGAAGGCAAAATAAATCTGGGTTGGTGCCCGCTGGGGGGATGGATGCATGTCACTTGGATGTGACTGACTGGTTGACCAAGATTGTGGCTGGCAAAGCCTTTTAACAGATCAAAGGTTAAAAAAAACACCAACAGAATCTTAAAGCCTAGAATGGAAGGACAAGGGAAATGTCAATGCTTGGTGGGAACTGTGTTCTGAATGACACAGATATTCCCTCTGTACAAGGGGTTCTTAATCTTTCTTGGGTCGTAGACTTCTTTGTTGGTCTGGTAAAGCCTGTGTTCCCTTTTCAGGATCATGTTTTTAAAGCAAAAAAGAAAAAATAGACAGGATTGCAAAGGAAATAAATTATATTGAAATAGCTATCAGATCTCTATCATATCTCTATCCAAATATTTGTCTGTCTTCCATCTATCTATCTAATCTACCCATTTCTAGCCAACTATTTATTTATCATATATCTTTCTGTCATATCTCCATCATCTCATCCAACTACTTGTCTGTTATCTATCCTTCCATCCATCTAATCTATCTACCTATTCATCCCTCTATCCGTCTTTGCATCTATCCATCCATCCATTCATCTACCTACCTACCTACCTATCTACCTACCTATCCATCTATCCATCCATCCATTATTTATCTATCTATCTATCTATTTCACAAAGCCCAAGTTAAGAAAGCTTGCTCTATGCTAATACCTTTTCATCCAGCATAACTCTTATCCATTTCTTTCTTTAAGCCCTCTAAACAAGATCTACAGATTTGCTATGGATTTAAATAAATATTGCAGTTTTCTCTGACTCTTTTCAGATGGAGTGTAAACTTTTCTGGGGCTTTTTTTGTCCTTGTCTTCTTCATACCCCGACTAATCAAGGAAGCAACATTTGGGAAAAGCCCGCGTAGGAGTCAGGAGCATTCAAACTCTGACATAGTTGCATAGTGGCTCTGGGGTCTGTAGACAAGTCATATAGTCTCCAAGTGCCCTCTGTGACCTAAGACTATAGATATGATGAAGAGTAGTAGAAAGATTAGAAAAGGGGTAAAAATCCCAACTTTAATTCAGTGTCCAGTGCCTTGAACTGTATCTAATACGTGCTTATTGGACTGAGTTGAATTTCATACACCTCTTAGTTCTTAACTAAATTCCAAGAGTATCCTGAAAATAATTCCAAGTATCATACCTAAAGAGGAGAAAGAGCTAAGTGGGGCATCAATGTAAAGAAGAAAGACATTTTGGAAATTATTTGGAAGTTAATATAAATCATTTATATTGACTGTCTTCACTACCACTCCTTCCAAAAATTAGGATTGATTTGAGACCACAAATGAAAGGGAAGATTATAGATCAACCAAGAGCCTTTGACTTTTTATATGTTGTGAACTCTTTTAGCAGTCTGGTGAACCTTTCTCAAAATAATGGGTAAATTTCAGTGGAAGATAATTGAAAATAAAGATGATATTTTTCCCCATCCAAGTTTATAGATGTTCCTGAAATCTATCCATGGATCCCTTGGAATAGTTATTCCAAATAAAGGATTTGAGTATCCATTCAATGAATTCTTTATCTAGTCCAATTTTGTCTAAATAAAGAAAAATGGGACTACCTTGCTTTTGTAATCCACTCAAAGATCTCTTTTAATGTATCAGGTTAGAATAAGTATCTCTGGAGTACTTCTCAGGGCTTAAGGGAATGACAGCCCAGTCTAGGGAGCAGAGTCAGTTTGGAGATACCTAGAACCAAACTAAATCAACCCTGTAATACTGAAATATTTTGAAATGTGTTCTTGCAAAGCCAGCTTCCACGAGGCAACTTCCAAATATATTACACACCTTTCGACATGGTGGACAAAGGAATTACTTATCTAGCTTTAGGTTGAAACTGATTTTGGCCATGAATAAAAAACTAAAAATTTTGCGGGAACAATGAGACCTCTACACCATTAACTCACCAGCTTAGAGCTTTGGGTACAACTGGCAGATGTTTAAACAGCTTGATTACACCTCACAATACTAATAGCTCTCATTTACATAACATTTTAGAGGGAAAAAATGCTGACAAGTCTCATGACAACCTTTGGAGACATGTACAGCAGGTATTATCATTTCCATCTAAAGCTGAGAGAATATTCAAAGACTTGCTTATTATGTTCATGCAGCTAGTAAGTTGCTAGAGTTGGTAGCTGAATCCAGAAATCTCCCTGACTCTAGCTTTGGTCCTGAATCCTTTTTACCAGTCTACCTCTTTGAGAATTAAAGTATCTTAGAGTTGAAAGATATCTCAGAGCTCAACTAATCCAAATTTTAAAAGAATAAGTGTAATGGGCTGAGGTTTGAGTTGATGCACTGAGGTCCCAAGTACATGAGGCTAAATAGTAATAGGGCTATACTCTATTAATATACTTGATTGGATAAAGAATGGTCCCTGCCCACTCTCCGTGCAAGTCCCGATATGTTGTATAGGAAATGACGATTTGGGTGGGTGGAGGCAGAGAGAGAGACAGGAAGAGAAGCTGGGAGAGATTGGGCCTGGGTTCCATTCTCCTGGCTGCTGGTCATGTGGCTGCTGGTCTAGCTAGCTTCTTGACTCAGCTGCACACATTGCTATCGCCGATTCTCTTCCACCTCCGATCCTTCTTCACTGAGAATAAAGACTGACGATTTTCCCCTAACCTGAATTCCTGACTCCTGCTGATTTAAAAATACATGGTCTTCACAAATAAGAACTCCCTCAATAGCATAAAACAGTTAAGATTATATAGTGATTACAGCATTCGTCTTGGGGTCAGGAAGACGGTTCAAATCTGGCTTCAGACCCTAGTTGTGTGACTCTAAACAAGTCATTTCATGTAACCCATGTCTGCCTCAGTTAACTCTTTTATAAAATGGGGATAATAAGAACACCTATATCTCAGGATAGTTGTGAGGATCAAATGAGATGTTTGTAAAGTACTTAAAAATCTTAAATGCTAACTTTTATTATTACTAATAACGTATCCAATAAATGAATGTATTAATAAACATTTCCATCTACCTTCTGCAGAAGATATCAAGCAATAAAGAATCTTCTAGTTCTCAAGGTAGTTTTAGAGAACTCTGAATGTTAGAAACTTCTCCCTACCCTCTTACTTCAAGTTGCCTTTCTTCAACTTGTCTGCCCCTTTGGAGAGGATGAGAAACAGGGCTATGGACAATGGGGACCTTAAGGCCCCTAATGCCATGGTTTGTCAAAACAAAAAGCTTTGGGCTACCCTGTCAGGAGTGACCACTATCTCTGAAAGCTGATGGACAATCTTGACCTGCACATAGCTCGATAAGGGTTCTTGGCTGAATCATCACACCTGTAGATACACAAGACTGTCACTGTCAATGACAGAAGCAGCAATATGTAGTTCATCAGAGCAACCATTCACACCTGTTCCCCTGAAGTCAAAGGGAGTTGGCAAATGTGAGAAACATACAAATAATACCAACCATGAGTGCTAAAACAAACATACAAACAAACAAAAAATCCATGAGAATTGTGAGGGAATTCTCACAATTTTACTCTTAACCAAGAGTAAAAGAGGTTCAGATAACAGTCCCAGAGAATATTAATCCAGTCTGGATTGCTGGAAATAGAAGCTAATTTATTTCAACCATACTTACAGTCTTGACCTGATTTTTTCTGGACCAAGGAAGGATGTTTCTTCTACTTTATTTTTCTGCCAACAAGGAGCAGAGGTGGTTTCATCATGTGAGTTTCATCTTCTTTTCTTCTCCCAGTTCATCCACAATGCAGGTCCTAATGATGTCACCATTTAACATAATATCCCATCAATCATCGGATTTAAATTTGGAAAGGAGTTTAGAAATCATCTACTACAACTCCCTCACTTTATGGGTGAGACAAGTAAGGACTCAAAGACATCAAATAATTAACCCAAGGCCACCCAAGTAATCAAAAACACAGCTGGGATTAAAGCCCACATTTTTGGATTTTAGATCTAGTGCACTCTCTTTGCTCCAGTCCACTGTCCCTTTCACAAAGTCACACTCACATTTTACAGGTGAATAAGCTCAGACACTGAGGAGGGAAATGATGGTTGCTATTTTATGTGGTGACTAAGAGACAAAATCCAGGGAATTTCCTATTTGGCTTCATTGTCTCTGTCTTTTCTTAAGGAAAAAAGAAAAAAGTAAACAGCTAGGGGTTTTTGGCTCTGAAGATAAAGGAAGTACACTATTGAAAAAAGGTTCATGTCTGTGACTATTAAAAAATGTAGACTAGATTCTCTAATAATAGTTACTATTTATATGGTACTTCAAAGTTTGCAAATATTATCTCATTCTATGCCCTGGTGCTATTATTATTCCTATTTTGTAGATGAGGAAACTGAGGCAGTCAGAGAGGAAGTACTTGCCCACATCTCCTAATTGCTAAGTATCTGAGACCAGATTTAAATCAAGGTGTTCCTGACTCTAAAACCATGGCTCTCTTCTTGCCAGGGCCAGACTCTATCACTAACTAGCTATGGGATCTTTGACCAATCATTTCCCCACTTTAAAATCTAGTTGTCTCTCTCTAAAGTGAAAACTTTGGATCTTGATGAGCTTCTAGCTCTAAAGTCGTAGAATCATAGATTCAGAGCTAAGAAGTTCAAGCAAGCCCCTCATTTTACAGATGAAGAATCAGAAGTTCAAATGTATTCCTTAAGCAGAATTTGAACTCAGATTTTCTTAGCTTTAAGTCCATTTCACTGTTCAATACATTATATTGCTTCTGTATGACTATGAAAAACTAGTGAACCAAGGGCTAAGCAGTGGAGTTCTGTGTCAAACCCTTCATCGTATCAATCAACATTGATGATGAGACATCCCTCCCATGTAAGACTCATATTTTAACTTTTTTTTTTGGAGGGGTATCTAACTCAATTCAATTCATATTGAATTGAAATAAGCATATACTAAATGACTTCTTCAACACTGGGGATACAAAGGCAAAAGCCAATAATCCATATCTTCAAAGAGCTTGTAGTCTATTTGTAACTACTTGGACAAAATTCAGGGTTTGACCAAAGGAAATGCAGATTATAATTACCATTTTTACCTTTTGATTTTTCAGAGAGATTATATGGAGAGGTGGGGGGAAGAAAAAACAAGAAATTCAGGACTCAAACCAACAAAACAGAAGGGATGACCAGCACAAATCCAGTGCTCAATTTTCAGTGACAGCTCCCTCTTCCTTTTGACCCCCAGCACTCCTAGAATGAAAATAGGGTTCAGAAATAAGAGCTTGAGAAAGTGGGCCTGCCTCACTCATCTCCGTTTCCTTTTTTTTTCTTCTCCATTTCCCTAACATCAAGCAGCAAAACTTCAGAAGACTGTGCAGGCCCCAGAATTAGGTAGAACTAAACCCCTTAGGTTTTTAAAACCTTTGTTTTAAAACCTTGTCCTTTCCCTGTCCTGTCTCAATGGTTTGCTTTACTGAGAACCATAGAAGATATTTGACCTTCTTTTCTTTTATCACTTTTCACCAATTTTCATCCAATCTCTCAAATGACTTCTGAGGTTTCATAGCTCTCCTTTCTCAGTGTTGTCAACATATCCTTTGTATGGGTTGCTGATGCTCACCTGAGATGCTCTGCACCAGACCTTGCCCTGGAGCCAGTTGGAAAGTTGAGGTATAAAAATTAGCTCTAGGATTTAGATCTCTGTTCCTTCTCAATGAGAAATAATGGATGCAAATGCCCACTAATTTACACCTTTTCTTCCTTCCACCACCATTCAGTGTGACTGGTTCCCTAAAATGCTGCCCAAAAGTTCCATTTAGGATACAAGACTCCAATCAGATAATGCTTCTGAAAGGATCGTGAAAAAGTGTATTGGACAGAGGAAAAAAATCACTTTGTTTACCAAGATTTAGAAATAGGGGATCCTTACTTAGAGGTTTCAAAAGGCAAATTTGTCCCAAGACAAATAATTTTGACTTATATCTCAAGTTTCTCATTTGTAATGTATATTCCAGTTCTCAATCTTATGATTTTATGAATGTCTTCTTTAAAATATACCTTTGTTTTCTGTGACCTTGGTCAAGTCATTAATCTCAAGGGTCAGTTTCCTCATGTGTAAAAAGATCACCTCTGAGTTTCCTTCCAAATCTAAGTCAATGACTCTATAACTAACTTGCATTATTTTTACTCATGTCTTACTCTAGTATATATACAGAGTTGTCTACCGGACAGTCATCTATATGATATGATTTGAAGATCCCTTTGACCCCCAGAGCCACTCTACCTGCAGCTTGGGGTAATTCCATGATTAGTAAGGGACTCCTTTGGCTTAAGAACTTCCAAGCTTGGAAATGCAAACAGATATATTAAATGAAGGAACTATTCACAAGTAAATTTGAAATCATTTATCATTCATTAAATGCCTACTCTGTGCCTAATATTGGGATACATATTGGAGATATTAGGAAAGGCAAAAACATAGTCCCTGGTTCAGGAAGCTCCCATCGTCTTAGGAAGAGAGGGGGGAGACACCATTCAAACAACTATGTACATACAAAATACATACAGTATAAATGAGATACATCAACAGCGGGGAGAGGAAAGAAGCTGGATGGGACTCAGAAAAACCTTTTGAACAATCAGATTGGTTTGAGCTAAGTCTTAAAAGAAGCCAGTAGATTGAGATGAAGAGGTAAAGCATACTAAATATTTACCTAGGATCTTGATCCAAATGATTTTTGTTACAGAAAAAAAATGTAGATCCCTAATATAATGAGAAGCAATAGGGTATTTAAGATCAGGTCGGGAACTGGTTTTTGCTTTTGCCTTTATCTCCCCAGTTCTAACCTAGAGGCTAACATATAATAATATTTATAAATTGATAAATAAAGAATTACAATCAAATAATGTGTTAAGATTTAAAGAGTATTTTGCATATAGTCTTATGAGGAAAATATTTACTCAATTATTATCCCCATTTTTCAGATAAGGGGAGAAAATCTCAGAGATATTAAGTGACTTTTCCAAGGTCACACAGGTATTATGTCAGAGGCTGGACTTGAGTTTAAGTCTTCTTAGCTCAAGTCTAGCCATCTCTCCATTGTGTCATTACTTAGAAAGATGCATGATATCAGGATTACAAAAAGGACGGCAGAATAATAGAAGTTTATAACCAAAAGAGACCTTAGTGATTATTTAAATTTTCATTTGACAGGTGAGGAAACTAAGATTCAGGTAGGGGCAAACATGTATTCCAGGTCACATCTAGTGACTATGAAAGCCAGAATTAGAACCCAGGATTCTTGGCTCCTCATGTGTTGCTTATTATTCTGCATCCTACTGAAAGGGGAGGTCTCAGTGGTAGGATAAAGTTGACTTATGAAAATTGATTTAAGGGGCAAGAAGGCTAGAGGGCAAGAGGATCTGGGTTTTGCTCTTGCCTCTCCTTACCTGTATCACCTTAGCCAACCTAACCTTTCTAAGAAACTTTCCTCCTCTACATTAGGAGGGAGTTGAACTAGGCAACCTTTAAGGTCCTTCCACATCTAACTCTATGATCCTACCTAATCACCATGCCTAGGACTACCTTAATAGAAGAGAAATACCAATGATAACTCCATATAACTTAGAAGGAAGTTAACTATGCAACAATCACCTGAATTATTCTAGCACTTTAAATAATGCTAGTTTCTTGTAAATTATATAATGTAGTAAAGTTACACATAATCCAGTAATTGTACTTGGATATTTATTCCTATTTATGAATACATTTTTACTTTAGAACACAGGCAGTAGAAGTAAATAAATGCCTTCAAGAGCTCCAAATTGTAGTATGGCATAATATGGACTCAGCTATCAGATCCTGAGACCAGGCACTCATGTGGGTGTGAAAATACATTGGAGATGAAAGTGAGCCTCTGTTAGCTAGGGTTACCCAGCTGGCAGAAGTGTACAGGTGGAATCAGTCCCCATGCATAACTTACTTTTTAATGACTTAGAGGAGTAGTGGGTGTGAAATCAGCCATCAAGAAGACAGCTGCCCACAGAGAGGGCTCCCCAGCATCCTAAACATTTCAAAGGAAAACCAAAAGTGCTTTGGCTGCCCAAGAGAAACTTGTGTAAGTGTCTTCCTATTTTTATAGCTGTCTGAGACCACAGAGCTTGGCTAGTCAGAGCTGTGAGTAAAAATGAAAGCTTGGGTATGTAGAGATCTTGTGTGGATTGATCTGTATTCTGAAGCCTCTCTCATACTAATCCAAGAAAAAAAGCGAACAGCTTGCTGGGTCCCTCTCTACAGAGGATCTTATTATATAATATGAATCTAGAGGCTATGCAATTCTCTTTCTGTCAAAGTGTGTGTATGTTTGTGTATGTGGGTGTGGATGTGTGTGTTGAAAGGGAGGGAGGGAGGGGGAGAAGGAGAAGAAAAGAGGGAAAGGAAGAGGGAGAGGAAAAATACACATTCTTGAATCTCTCTGTCTCTCTGTCTCTGTCTCTCTGGCTCTCGCTCTCTCTGTCTCTTTCTCTCTGTCTCTCTCTCTGTCTCTTTCTCTCTGTCTCTATCTCCCTGTCTCTGTCTCTGTCTCTCTCACTTTCTCCTTAATATTTCCTTAATTGGACATGAGAGTTTTGGATGGTTTCCAGTTATGTGTTTTACTTTCAGTCCTAGATATGAAAGATCTCGTTGAGGTCCCTGCTTATAAATCTCCCTTTGATTCAAAGGCCTCTCAGTATGAATAAAAGAGAAAATAAATAAATAAATAAAGGGACCCAACAGCTTCAAAGTTGCTGAAGGCAAATAGTTATAGACTCAAAACTCAAAGACTCTTCATCCTAGAGGAGGGAAGGGAGCCAGGAAACATATCTCTGAGCTGAAATGAAGTGTGAAAAAAATTCAATTCTCAATTAGTTTCAGCAAATGTTTAGTAGGGGAACCTACTGTGTGTCGTGCTTCATAATACCTGTTAAATCAAAGCCAGGACTTAGCTAGGTATCCTGAACTCTCTCTTGGTTCAATGTTCTTTCCATCTGCAACCTCCCAAATGGTAAATAAGGAACTCAAGAGAAAGAAGAGGGAGGTCTATTTGTTTCAGAATGAGTTGAGAATTGAACTAGATGAGATAATCTTTGTTTTTCTTTCCTTCTCCATCCCCCACCTTTTACCAATCCTTTCGATTATTAAATGAGTTTCACATATAAAAATGACTTGGAAACATCCTCCCCTCCCACACATCACTTTATTTTTTAAACCCTGTAATTGATTCAGATATTTTAAGAAGCTCACAGGTTCCCAACATAGTGAATGTGTTTGCTTACTCCTGCTGGACTGGCTCTGCTGGGCACCAGAATATCCAGTCCTTGCCAATGGAATTATCACTTTTATGTTGAGTTTATTGCTTGGTTGTAAAAAATCAACCAGGGTCCCTGCCAAGCAAACACCACATGAGGCAATGAGTTGTAGCTATAAGATCATAGAGCTAGAGTGAAAAGGGACCTCAGAGACCACCCTCATTTTTATAGATAAAGGAAACTCAGAGGTTAAGTAAGAGCTTAGGGTCACTTGGCCAGGGAGTATCAGAGACAGGACTGAATAATAATGGTAGCTATATTTTATAAAACTGTTGAAGGTTTGCAAAGCATTTTACAAATGCATCTCATTTTATTTAGCCACAGAACAACCCTAGAAAGCAGGCACTATTATTATTCCCATTTTACAGATGAAAAAACAAAGCAGACAGTGCCTAATAAATGTTTATTGGATTGAATTCAATACATAAGACAAAATATATGGGACAATTAGGTTGCATCAAGGGAAAACCCCATCAGATAGATCCCAACAGCTTGATATAGGGGAATTCTGTTTGAAATGGGCATCAGTTGGAGGAACAGGGAAAAAAAAATTCAGAACATGGAAAGTCACTGGCCACATAAACTTCAACATACTTCACTCCTTACCAAAGAGAACTTCTTAGGAACATTGATCTAATTTTTCTTTAAAGTTTTGAAAGCTCCCAAAAGGCAGATGACATAGAAAAAGCAAAGTGTGGCTTTTGTAATGCAGAAGTGGTGGAACATTCTTTTCCTCCAGGAAAGCATTCTGTGAATGGGTGTGGGTCTGTGATTTATATATCTGGGAAGAAAAGGAGAAAAGCTGGTTATTGCCCGGCCTTCCTCAACCTCAGTCTCCAGAATCTGCTCTCTCTCTCTCTCTCTCAACACTCCATTCTCTCCTGCCAGGGAATTCTCTCTCCCTTCCTTGGTAAAGATCATAGATCACAGACTTTTCTGTAGTTTACATTCTCATTTTACTAAATAAGATTACAACATCCTTCACCCCAGACAGCAACTTTGGGCAGTTTCCCCACACCCTCTGAAAAAAAAAAAAGTCCAAACAATTTCCCTTTGTTTGGTGTTACTGAGACACACTTTGAGTTTTATGTTAGTAGTCTGTCCATAGAAACGTTGCCCCTTATCAAACTACTATTCCTATGCATCTCCATGGGGAACTTTTTTGTGTTCTTCCTTTCTCCCCCCTACCCTCCCTTAAAGCACTGGTTGCTGGAGGAAAGAAGATTCTGTACACAGATTCTGGCATATACGACACATTCCTCAGCCTTCCTTTTACCCAGTTTGCCTAAGGTATGCATACAGTCTGTGTTTTGTGTACGCTTATTGCCTTTCATAGAGATCTGACTTAAAAACAGGTGGGTCTTTCCCCTTCATTCTATTGCTTTTCGCTGCGCCCCCCAAGCCACCCAACTCACCTTCGCTCGGATAGATGTGTTACTATCTCCATTTTTCCCCAGGTAGAACAACTCAGATTTAGATTAAAGAAAGCAAAAAAGCATCTTTCTCAAGCTACCTCAACTCAGGGCTTCTGGCTCCCAGACTGGCTTCTGGGTAAGGGGTTGGGGGAGGGGAGTAGGGTATGCACAAGGACAGTGGCCAAACAAGACCGTCATGGCTATTCCAAGACCCCAAACGGAGGAGTGAGATTAAGAGGAATTGTCAGGTCTTAGCTTCTCCGGTGTAAAACCAGACTTCCTCTGAGCTTGGTCTGGGAGCTAGGGCTGTGGGGTGATATGTCCCCTCCCTGCCCGCCTCCCTGCCTCCCTCCCCAACCGTTGCCACGGAGTGTGTGTATGTATATGTCTCATGGAAAAAACCCAGGATGAGACTACATCCTCTCTGGCACACTCACGTATATATACATATATGCACATATATGCATAAGTGCGACATACATTTATAAATATATATTTATTTATACACAATTATATGCATGTCGACAGTCGGGAAGGCATGGGTGTGTGCATATATGTTTAGACCTTCCGCGAACAGCAGGGGCTCAAAACGACCCCTTTCGAAATCACACAACTCCGAGCTTCCCTCTCACAGATTCTTTAATATTCCGCAAGGAGCTCATAGCCAGGGTCGCTCTTCCGAAAAAGAACAGAGCAGCTCCGGGCGCGGGAGGCCGGGGGCCGAGGAAGGCGCGGGTAAACGAAGGGATTCTGTCAAGAGGAGGCTTCCAAAGGGGGCTATACTCTGGGACTGCCTGGACTCTGTCTCGTGCCGAAACCTTGGGCGCGGGATAGGGGTGGGCGGCAATAGACTAGGCGAAGGCGTTGCTGCAGATGCCTACTCCCGAGAATGAGCTTCCATGAATGGGTGCCGAATTGGGGATGGGAACGGGCCCGGGAAGGAGGGAAGGCTCTTCTTTTAAAGCACGACTCATTTGCTTGGAAATGCATGTCCATATGTACGAGGATTCCAAGGACACGGATTCCACTCACGTACAATCTTCGCACTCCCACCCCCTACTTCCACCCCATCTTTCTTTACGTTCAGAGATCTCCCACCCCTTCTCCAGAACCCAAATGAGACAGCTTACTTTGGATGGGGGGAGAAATGAAGCTGATTGGATTTGAGACGGGGGTACATGCACCCGCAGAATCAGCGAGCGATTTGCAGGGAAGAGGGATGAGTATGTGCGTGTGTGTGCGCGCGCGTGTGTATGTTTGTCTGTCTGTCTCTCTCTGTGCGTACGCGCTCGCGCGCTCGCGCACGGGAATGGGTTGGGGGAACGAGGAGGGCAAAAGGGGGGAGCTGCAGCAAACCAGGGCCCTTCTGTGGAGCTTGGCGGAGCCGCAGGCACTAGCTCGCAGCTACGAAACCATTCATGATTTTGGTGACGTTATTCCAGTTGTGGGGGGAGGATAGGCGGGGCCTCCGGGATTCAAGGCCCGCCTCCCCCTTCTCCTATAAATACGGCTTCACAGGCTCTTTGTGGGGCTGAGAGCTCATTGGGAAGGGAATCGCCACCTCTGCTTGCTAGCCTTTCCTCCGGGTGGTGGTTGGAAGAGGTGGGAGCCTGGGAGCCTGAGATCTTTTCCTCCGAAGGGGGTGTCCCGGGACGGTGAATCGTTCCGTTTCCCCTAGAAACTAGAGAAAACTGCTGGGCACTGGCACACTGCAGTGCCCTCTTTCCTCTTGCCCGGGGACCGTTTTTTAAATATACAAGGGCGTGGGTCAGCCTCCCTTAGGACTTCATGTCTGTATATTTCCCCATTCACTGGTGAGTATTTCTTCTTTACTCTTGGCGCTGTTGCACGGTGGGGTCTAGCCAGCAGCCCCAGTCTTCTCATCCCGGGTTCCGTCCCTTTAGGGTACTGTGACTACTGACTGCTCTGACTTAATGAAGAGGGGCGGCTCTCCTTTCTAGGTGATCAGCCGCTAAATGCCGAAGTCGCACCCAAGGTGTGTGCGTGCGTGTGCGAATGCGTGTGTGTGGATTTCTGTGTCTGTGTGTTGGGTGGAGGTCAAAGGGGAGAGGAATAAGGGGACTTAAGTGCCCAGGGAGGTATTGAAAGAACCCAGACAAAGACAGTGAACTTGGAGGTTTTGCATAAGTGCTTGAAAACTAGGGGTGCTGATGGGGGAGTGCAACCCGGACTGAAATCCTCTCCACTCCGCCCTGTGCTCCAAATGCCCTCTCCTCAAATAAGGACTGACGATAGAATCTTTTGAGTGCTGCTTGATTTTGGGAAGAAACATTATTTTCTTTCCCCTTCTTCCTCTCTTCTTCCCCTCCCCTTGTCTCCCCCTCCCACCTCATTTTTTTCTTTGATTTGCATGCAAGTCTTGATGTAGAGTGCGGGGGGAGCTTGAGAGGGTAGTGTGACGGCTAACGTGGTATTGGGTGTTAGAGGAGAAGACCTCCTATGGATGAGCTGGGGACGGGGAGTAGTGGTGATACAATATCTATATGTGTGCGCGCGCGAGTGTGCGCGTGTATACGCGCGTGCCTTCTCCCCGCACTCACTGCGAGGAACGCTGCATCCTTTTGACCCCATCGCTTTCCTTCTCCCCCTTTCTAAGAGGAATGCCTTTGAAAACCACTGGATTTGACTGGGAGTCGGGGAGGGAGGTGGCTGATAAAGACCCAGCAGCAAGAAAAGAGAGCCGGGAGAACAGAAACCAACAATCTGGGATGGATTCAGGGGCTGCTGGGTCTGGGAGCGGTGGGGGAGAAGAGTGGACGAAGGGGAAGGGCTGGACTAATCAGGGCGTGTTTGGAGCTGGGCAATGAACCAGTTGGGGTATGCTGAGATCCTTAGGGCAGTGGGGCTGGATTGTTGGGAGTCCGAGATCCCCAGGGGCAGGGGGCAGTATGAAAAAATCCCGGAGTTCTGGGGCTTCACCAGTGGAGGGGTTGTGGAAATTGTGAGGGGAGGAGGAAGAGCAGTGTGGTTTACAGAGTCGGGCCTCAGAGTCGACCTCCTGCAGAAGCTCAGAGCTTGCTTCCTTCCTGCTGGAGGGGAAGGGATTCGAGCAAACATTTTGCATCTCCCCTACAATGGGGAGGGGGTGCCAAGGAAAGCGAGCTTAGTGCCTGCAAAACCTATTCCCACGTGTGAGAAATAGAAGCTTCTAGAGGAACCCTGGGTCCCAACCCAGGGTGTTTGTTTCCTGGCAAGGCAGGCTTGCATGTGTTACCAAGCCAGCAGGGTGAATGAAGGTGGCTGCTTGCAGCTAACCTGAAGCTGTTAAGCTGAGATGGAGCCGGAAAGTTTGCAGCTTTTTGCTCTCCACTTTTCACAGCTGTAGCCCCAGACCCTAGTGAGAAGGAAAGGCCCCAGCCAATGGGCTGCAAATGTGGGGCGGCTTGGCCTTCTCCCACATCTTCACCCCTTCTTCCCTCAGCTGGGGATGAGCTCACTGAGAGGAGTGGGGGGAAGGAGCTCTGACATGGGGCAAGTGAGAGCTCAGAATGGCTGCATGCTGCCTATTCCTCAGCCCTGCTCTCTCTCTAGAGGGAGAATTGATCAACTTGAAGCCCCTGGAGAAGCCAGTGCCCCTTTAAGCGGGGTGTGGCTGCTGGACTCAAGAGACAAATAATTGCTGGGGATCCTCAGGCCACCAACTCCCTCACCTCAGACTTCTCCAGCTGCCTTTACCTGCTTCAGCTAGTGAGCATCCAGGCAGGCTGGCAAACTAGTGTTGACTAACCTACCTCATTTTCCGGGGAGAGAAGCATTAATTTTTGGAAGCCCTACATCTTAGTAGCTATAGCAAGAAGAAGACGGCTTTTGTTTCCTTTCAAGCTCTGCCTGCCATGTAGTTAGTGTTGTTTGTGTGTGCTTGTGTAAGATAGTGAATGTGTGGAGGGCATGCACCCTAGGCTATATGGGAATGGATACTATGTCCCAGGATCCTGTGCCCTTGCCCACCCTGCCTGTGCACTAACTATACACTTGGGGTATAGAAATGTTTCTCTGGCTGCTTTTCCTTTAGAAAATGCCTCGTGCAGGCAAAGACAGTCATTAAGAGAGTGAGTATCCTTGGTGCTTCACCATCATTGAGCTGGCCAGGTTTGTATTTGGTGTTAGAAAAGTGAATGTTGGCCAGTGTGCCATGTGGGAAGGTACAGATTCACCTAGGATGTGGATAGGACATGCTTTAATTTAGAGGCACCAGGCACTGTGGGGGAATTCTGAAAACCTCCATATTTGGAACTTTTCTCTACACATGTGGTAGGGAGATATAGACACCACCGTCTGTGTTGAATCTTTTTATAAAGTGACAGTTTTGTACTTTTGTCATTATCCTCATCATTGTTATTAACAACAGAAACATTTCAAGGAAACAATTTATTTAAGATAATTGAGACAGAGAGAGAGAGAGAGAGAGAGAGAGAGAGAGAGAGAGAGAGAGAGAGATGAAATAACTCCTCTGCCTTCCATTCCTGAGATATAAAGGAACCAGACTGGGAATAAGGATATACATGATCCTGTGGGGGGGAAGGGATGAATTTGGAGTCTGGTTTCTGATCTGAGGTCTTTCCCCTTGTTACTTACTACCTCTGTGACTTCTGGCAAATTATATATTTTTTTTTGGTTTCACTTTCTTCATTGTTAAATGAAAAGGGTTGAGCTAAATTACTTTTAGGATATCTTACATTTCTAAGTTTTATGATCTGAGATTCTTCAAGACTCAGAACTTTTAGAAAGAAGTGCAAAAAAGAAATTTATCTTTGATTACCTTTTCTCCAGTAAGTTTAAGGTCAGTGGTCAATGGCTAAGAGATCAGTTATTCAAGGGCTTCAGCGTATCCCCCTCTGCCTTCCCTCTTCCTCCAGAGTTTTGTGATTACCAGAACTTCAAATGCTGCTAGATTCATAATCAAGACTTATCACTTACTGAATTAATTCAGCTAAGTAACTTAATCTCTCTGATGAGTCTTCATTTAGATGAAAAAGTTGTTCTTGCAAAGTTCCTTCCAGCTCTAAATCCTAAATCTAGAGTTAGAAGGGACCTTAGAATGAGAAGAGAAAATAAGTTTTAAGCCCCTACCATGTACTAGATACTGTTCTAAACTCTACAGTCATTATATCGTTTAATTCTTGCAACAGTGCTGAAAAGTTGAAGGAATTATTGTCATCAATTTACATTCAAGGAAACCAAGGCAGAGATTAAATGACTTGCCCAGAATTGACAGAATAGACCCAGCACCTATTGTGTTACTTACCTGCCTTCCAGAAGACATCAAGCACAACTCCCTCATTTGAGATGTGAGAAAACAGACACAGAAAAATGCCTTGCCCAGGAACACACAGCTCGTAATGTCCTCGTGATCTAAATTCATCTTCCTGACTCCTAGTCTACTGCCCTGTCTCTGTACCATGTTGCCTCAATCCATTATCCTTTGACCTCTTATCCCATTGCCTTATGATAGAACAGTGTGACCTGAAGAGTGAGATCAATCACTTTCCCTTCATTTTGTATCTCCTATCTCTTGGCAGCCCTGATTATCTGAGATCAGCTGACATGACTGAGGTGATGATGAGCACCCCTTCTATGGATGAGATTGGGCTGAATACCCGGAAGGATGGCATTTCTTATCAGGTGAGTGAATCTTAGTGCCATTTTACTTGGTGAATGTAGTTGGAAAGCTGGACAGGAATAGACCACCCTTGCACTTCACAATTGTTTAATCTAGTGAATGCTTACTTATCACCCAAGTGGAAAACAAGAGGGAAAAGTGAGAGAGTGGCTCACAAGGGGAGCTCCATGACTCCAACAATAAAGGTTTTTCCTCTGTAAAAATGTTTTGTAAGGAAGAGGTGTTGTAAGTGAAGCTTTTCGGGGAAGAAATCTGTGGGTATAGTGTCCTTAAATCAGTTTTACTTTTCAAGAAAAAAAAACAATTCTATCTCTTAGAGTGCCCTGTAGCAGAGTAATATTCTTAGGGTCAGAAAGACAGGAAGTCAAATACTCATTCTACTTTAGTAGAATTCATTTAGGCAAATCATTTAATGCTGAAGCATTAATTTCCTCAATTTCCTTCTCTGGGTAAAATAGTTGGTGATATAGGATAATTGTGAGACATTCTTTTTTATCACTTTAACTCACTTTAAAGCATTATATAAATGGCAGATAAAAACTTCTCAAAATTAAGGAGTAATCTATATGTTGAAATACCTTTTGATTATTTTTGGCAAACAAAACTGGTGTTGGACTTTATTTCACTGATTATTTTTCTTAATTCAAATGACAAAACATTTAAAAGACTCCTTAGCTTGTGGGCATGGAGGCTCTTGGAAAATCTTCCTTGTAAGGTAACTTATTGCTAGTAAGATGAAGGTTATGTTTTAGATTGTGGCTAAGGATAAGGACTCTTCAATACTTCTTATTCAATGTCCTATCTTCAAGCTGGAAAGATCATTTAGTCCCTCCCTTAAATAAGAAGGAATACCATCTCTCACATCTCAAGTATGACTTCAGCAAGTCACTTAGCTCTGGACCTCTTTTTTCATCTGCTTAGTGAAGAGTTGGACAAGGTAACTTTTAAGGCCTCACTCCAGCTCTAGACTGGTGATCTCTAGCCTTTATTTATATTTCCAGTTGACCAAAGCAGCCCATTCTACTTTGAGACAGCTTTGATTTCCAAGGTGTCTTTTCCCCTCAAGCTGAGGCAAAAAAAAATATTCTTTCTTGTGTGCACTGGCCCTAGTTCTTCCTTACATGGCTTAATAGAACATATCCAATCTTTCCCTGTGCCTTTCAAATACCTAAAGAATGCTTTCATTCCTCCTAACCCAACATCTTCAGATGCAGGCTAAACATAGTTATTCCTCATGACTACCTCCAAAAGGCATTTTGCCAAGTAGAGAAAAGGAGAGAGGGAGGGGAGAAATGAACAGTTCCAGACCTACAACAAACTGGAAGTTAGACAAAAAGTTAATGGGATAACTAGAGGTAATGGGATGTGGGCCATCTCAATTCACTTCTATCTTCTTTCTGCCATTGACACTCTTTTTAAAAAAAAAATAGCTTTTTTATTTTCAAAATACATGCAAAGATAGTTTTCAGCATTCACCTTTGCAAAATCTTATATTCCAAATTTTTCTTCCTCTTTTCATCTTACTCCCTTCCCTAGACAGCACATAATCCACTATGTTAAACATGTACAAATCTTCTATACACATTTCCACATTTATTATGCTGCACAAGAACCATCAGCTCAAAAAGGGGGAAAAAATGAGAAAAAAAGCAAGCAAACAAGAACCAAAAATTGAAAATACCATGTTATGATCCACATTCGGAGTCTACAATCCTCTTTTTGGATGCAGATGGCTCTCTTCATTTTAAGTCTATTAGAACTGGCTTGAATCACCTCACTGTTGAAGAAAGCCAAGTCCATCACTATTGATCATCATGTTATCTTGTTGCTATGTACAATGTTCTCTTGATTCTACTCACTTCACTCAACATCAGTTCATGTGAGTTTCTCCAGGCATTTCTGAAATCATCCTGCTGGTCATTTCTTACAGAACAATAATATTCCATAACATTCATGTACCATAATTTATTCAGCCATTCCCCAACTGATGGGCATCCACTTAGTTTCTAGTTTTTTGGCTCCCTCTTATATTCATCAAATTTCAGGTCTAGAAGGAACTTTCAAGAGCCTTGCTCTCAAGTCAATATCACCAATCCCACTTTGTAATTTTATTTAATTAGTATGAATAGTGGTGGAGTGGGCTTTATCTATGGTTCAGTTCTATAAGCCAGACTTTCAGGATTTTGGGCAAGGGGCCAGGTTCAGGCAGGAGAGTTCTTGATAAAAGATCCAGTCACCCTCTTAAGACTTGCTAGGTAGGGTAACAGGTAGAGCAGGCGACCTAGAATCAGAAAAACTTGAGTTGAGATATAACCTCAGACACATACTAACTGTGGGGCGCTGGGCGAATCATTTAACTCTGTTTGCCTCCGTTTCCTCATTTGTAAAATAAGCAGAAGGAAATGGCAAACTGCTTCGGTATCTACCAAGAAAACCCCAAATGGGGAGGACAGAGTCAGACATGAGTGAAAACAATTGAAGAACAATAATGCTCTCTTAAGTTATATCTGTTTTGGGTTGCAAGTTTCTTAGCCAGTGAATCATACTGAATATTTTTTTGTGGTCACCAGTGAGGTTTTCTTTTAACTTTGTTTTCTCTTAGATTATATCACAAAATCTTTCAATGGAATTTATGTAGGATTGTTTAATTCCAAAAGTACTTATTAAGCAGCTACAATGTGTCTGTCTTCAAGGAGCTTACGTTCCATTGGGGGAAAATGAACTCACATATATATAAACAGAGTATATAAAAATAATTTGGGGACAGAGGAAGAGTTCCAGAGGCCTGGAGGAATCGGAAAAAGCTTCTTGTTGGAGAAGGCACAGATGCTAAGCCTTTAAGGGTGATAGAGATTCCAGGAGGTTTAGATGAGAAAGAAGGACATAGGTGAGAACATGTGCCAATTAAGGCAATGAATATGGAATGTTGTTTATGTAGGAACACCCAGGAGACCAATGATATGATATCAGTCTGGAGAGATAGTCCTGTGTCAGATTGTGAAGGGCTTAAAATGTCAGTCAATAAAGTCTGTATTTAGTCCTAGAGACAATTAAGACCCATGGAAGCTTCTTGAACAGGACAATAGCATAGATCTGTGCTTGAGAATTATTAATTTGACAGTCATATGGAAGATGAGTTGGAGACAGGGAGACCAAGTAGGAGACTACTGTAATTGTTCAGAAGACAGATGTAAGAGACCTAACTAGCATGGTGGCCATGTAAGTGGAGAGAGAGAATTTTAGAATTGTAAAGATCATTTGATCCTACCACCTCATTTGGACAGATGAAGAAAATGAGGTCCAGAGGGAAAATGATTTGCTTACATTCTCTCAGCTAGTTAGTAGTATGATTTTTCCTTCCTTTCCACTTCTTGTTGTTCATTCATATATGACTTTAGTCCATGGAGTTTTCTACAAAAAGATAGTGAAGTAGTTTGTCATTTCCTTCTCCAGTGTGTTGCCATTTTACAGATGAGAACTGAAGCAAATAAGAGTTAAGTGACTTGCCTAGAATCACACAGTTTAGTAAGAATCTAGAGGTCAAATTTGAACTCAGATATTCCTGACTTAAGGTCTCATATTCTTATTTATTGTACAACCTAACTGCCTCTCCTTTTTCACTATTACCTTGCATTTTGGTAGCCACAGATGGCTTCTAACTCTCTTTGTCAGTGCTTCCAAGAGCAATTTTAAACACTGTTATCAGGTTTAAAACCTTTATTTTTGTGATTTTTGGAAAGACCACCTTTAACTGGTGGTTTGGAGGAAAAAAAAGAGATAGAAAATGACCCTCCTGAGTTTCTGACCTGTTCCTGGTTTTTCTTTCACATCCTTCACAGTGTTCTCAATAAGACAACGAGTGTTTTCATAAATGTTGTATGACCAATTTCCTCAAAACCTGCTCAAAGCATATGCTGGTGAATTAAAAGTAATTCCACCAGAGTTGTTGATTGGCCAGAAATGACACTTTGCTAAAGGCTTTCCTTCATTTGCATTCCTGGTCTCTTTTCTGGAGCATGGAGGATGAAGGGGTGGGGAAGAGAGGGGGTTAGTCTCATAGCTAACTCTCCACTTGGCATTCCTCCTAAGGATAATAATAGTATGTAGGACTTATCTTGTGCCTCTCTTTCCAAGGAACTAAAAGAGCTTGAGAGCCATTGTCATTCATCTGCAGTGTCCCATGAGCTTTCTGGAAGCCAGGCATTAATCCCTTTTTGACAGATGGAGAAATGGAGTCTTGATGCTGTGGTACAACCTTGCTTCAAGGTCATATGTAAAGGACTAGAATCCTTGCCTTCTGATTTCCAGAGCTAACCCTACTCTGGATTTCTGGTCACCAGATCCTGCTGAGAGGAGGATATCTTAGCCCCTCAGTGGAAGAGGTTCCAGAGATTTACCTTTTACTGTCTTGTATTATTTAGGTGAGAAATATTTACTGATCCCAATCAGTTAATGTGGTTTTTGATTCAATAGGCATTTTATTCAAAGCCTACTATATGGCAGTTACTGTTGTAGCTGCTGGAGATATAAAGACAAAAAAAAAAAAAAAAAGAAAAAAAAAATGAAACAGCCACTGCCCTCAAGCAGCTTCTATTCCACAGGAGTGAGGGCAAATTAAGTGATAAGTAATACAAAATAAAGGCTGACCCCAAAGTCTTCGTGCAGTTTTGAGCTCTTAAAACTTAAAATTTCATGAAGACTTTTGAGACATCTTCTAGGGACAGAGGGAATGCTAATAACTAGCAAATAGGAAGAGATAGTTAAACTTTATGATGTAATTAGGTGGCACAGTAAATGGAACACTGGGATTAGAGTTAGGCAGATTTATTTTCATGAGTCCATCAGACCTGACCTTAGACACTTACTGATTGTGTGATCCTGGGCAAGCCACTTAACCCTGTTTGCCTCAATTTCCCCATCTGTAAAACAAGCTGGAGAAGTGACAAACCACTTCAGTGTCTCGGCCAAAAAGACCGCTAAGTGGGGTCAACCACAACAATTTGAGTATTTATCTTTTAGGGAACTAGAGATTCCCACGGGGAAACTGAAGAAAACATTCTAAGTGGAGTAAGGATAGGGAAGTGTCAGTTATAAAAAGATAGGTTGGTGTTTTATGCCTTAAAAAAATAAGATCAAATGAAATTTTTCCTGTACATTGATTTAGTGTCAATTATCCTCCCCCTGGAGTGAGTGAGCTTGTTGTCAATACTGAAATAAGAGCATCAGGACTTATGGAATGAGTTAAAGGACCCAGAAAGTATACCCTGGATCTATAGGTCTCTGTATCCTGCTTTTTCCTTCCAGGAAAACATGAATTATGACAGTCCCTAGTATCTTTATGGAACTTCTTTCTATGGAAATATACTTTAGGAACTCAGTGTTCTTCCTTTTAAAAAATTATTGTATTAATTTTTTAAATTGAACAAAAATCAATTTTCTCTCCTTCCCACATAGTTAGATTTCTTTTCCTGAACCAGAGGGCTAGGAACAATCACCCCTCCATAGCCCTGTGCTTAAGGTGCATTTATGAAGTAAATAAAGCTTAATTTAAAAGGATGCTTTGTGACAAGTTCCCCTTCCATATTAAAAGCATATTGGGGTGAATAAGACAGGAAATCCCTAAATAGAAGTTTTCCCTTTAGCTGGTTCTTGTCTTTGCTGCTGCTGCTATTGAAGGATTCAGAGGTTTGGTTTTCCTTAGCCATCAATATCAAGACTTTAGTCTTCCCTTTTGGACTTTCCTTTTCTTTGTCCATAGTGGCAGTGGCAGCACACCTATGACTGCAAGGTTACCTGAACTATATTGCGAGAGAATTCCTTGACTTGTCATCTAAAATAATGAGGTTTTCTTTCTGCTTCCCCCCCTACATTGTCACCAATGCTTGGGAAAACTCTTTTCTTGCTAGCCTCCTCTGAGATGAGTGAATTCTGAGGGGAGCCTGCTGGTTCTACCTGTAAACTTTGGGTTTCAGTTTGACACTTCTTTCTCCCCAAATTGTCTGTATTCTGATCTAGTGCTTGTTTCCCTGCTCCCCTGGGTTGGGCCTGATCTTTTTCTCTTTCTTAAGTGAGAAATCTCTCCTTTCCCTAGGATCACCGGTTTGGGATAGAGGAATTTCCTCTTGATTAGCTGATGCTTTTCAAGTCCACCAGTGTAGCCCCTCCTGCAGCCAGATAAAAATCAATCTTTAATCAACTTCCTTTTTTCTCACCATCTCCTTCCTTGGCTCCTGGACACCAGCTGTCTTGTTATCCTCTATTTTTCCCTGTTGCTTAGTTGTGATTAGCATTTCTATAGCCCCCTTCTCCACTGGATAACCTTTTCCCCTCCAGAGGGGCAGAGATACTAATACAAACTATAAATAGCCAAGAGTGATAATTCTCCACATATCCTTCTGCTAATGCATTGCATGACTGAGAGATGGAGAGCCCAACACGTAGAATGAGCTTTGGACCCAGAATCAAAGAGCTTCAGTGCTCCGCTTGCCCCAATTACTTCCTACCTGTGTTGACCTTGGGAAAAATCACTTAACCTCTTCCAAGTTTGAGTTACCTCATCTATTAAATGAAGAGATTAGACTCAAGGGTTCTGAGCTTCTTTTCAGTTCAAAATTGGTCATCCTATGGCCATGATATTTCTTTTCTGTCTTTCTCTGATCACTCTGAGACATCAGAACTAAACTTTACCCTGTCATTTATGGCTCACATTCAGAAACTCTTTTTTGAGGGTATTTTTTAAAGGAAGAAGTGATATGTCCTTGATGAGGCATCTATCAGTGAGTAAGACTATTGGATTTTGAGAGATCTTATCTCAGACATATACTAGTTGAGTGGCTTCAGTTTCTCCATCTGTACTATGGAGATTGTAATAGCATCAGAGATAATACATGTGCTGTGCTTTACAGAACTTAAGACACTATATAAATCCTTGCTATTTTTACTGATAAATGTGTTTTTAAGGAAAGACACTATTTGATGGATAAGTAATTTTTCAAAAAGCATTTCTTAAGAGCTTACAATGTACAAAGCCCTGTAGTACTAGAAAACAGGTGGTCCCTGCCTTCAGGAACTCACATTCTAATGGAAGATCCAACACATAGTAATTGGACCTGTTGGACAAGCATTGCTTCTCCTTTTCAGAGACTAGTCAAGACATTCCTTCATGTTTTTTCAGTCATGTCCAACTCTTCATGATCCCATTTGGGGTTTTCTTGATAAAGGTACTAGAGTGGTTGGCCATTTCCTTCTCTAGCACATTTTACAGATGAGGAAACTGAGGGAAATAGGGTTAAGGGACTTGTCCATGTTCACACAGCTAATAAGTGACTGAGACCAAATTTGAACTCAGGAAGATGAATCTTCCTGCATCCAGATCCAGTACCCCATCCACTGTGCCACCTAATTGCGCTCTTCATCCCTTACTTAAAGGAAATTTTGACAAGACTAAAGAATGGGCATGATTTAATCCTTCCAAATGAATCATAGAAAAAAAAATCAGGATGTCTTGATTGCATATAGTGTGCATATTCTTCCTTTGTTTCTTTTTTCTTTCTTTCCTTCCTTCTTCCCTTTCTCTCTCTTCCTCTCCCCATCTCTTTTCCCTTCCCTTTCCTTTTTTTTTTTCCTCCTAAGAGAATCTCTCTACTCAGGGTCTGTTTCTCCCCCCAAGTGGGTATCCTAGCTTCTGGAAGAGAGGGAGAAGGAAAAAAGGGGGAGGTAAAGAACATCTCTTGCTTCTGTTTTCTGACTTAAAAGGGCTTGTTGAGTGACAGATCACTGTTTTCTCATAGTGGTGTATGGGATGGCCCATGATTGTTGGGTGGATGAATAAAGGATGAGGTGATCATCATCTTTGATGTCCCTGGTTAGCTCCCAGTGCTACACACATATTGAGTCTTCCAAAGACCTCAGCAAATCATTGCTCAATGACATTGTAGAGGAAACAATCCTCTAGCCATCAGAAAATAATCTACCACAATTAACATCTAAAAGGCTCTGTGCCATTAGTTTCTAAGGAAACATATGAATACTTCAGTAAAGTTCTAGGAGAATGGGCAGGAAGAGTTCATCCAGGGACCTGCGTTTCAGTAGAATATCAACATTTTTTAATTCCTCCTACCCTTTACCTCTTCCTCTTTACTCTACTATTTCCACCACCAGATGTTATGCTTGATGAAAATGACTACCACAGAATTTTTTCCTCTACTACTACTAAATGACCAAAAAAGGTAATTCAGTCTGAGTGTATATTTGAGGAAGAAGAGAATGAATTCTCAAGAGAGACCTTAGGTAGTGGTCTATATGCATAAGCTCTTTTTATGTTAACCCTCCTTTTCACTTTGAAAAATGAGAATTCCTTTGTGGCTGATATCTAGTGTTTGTCTTCCTTGGGATTCTTAGCAAGTGATTCAGTGGGGAAGCCTTTGAATCATAGGTTCACAAATTTAGAGATAAAAGCCACTAAGTCGGCCCCCATGTTTCATTGATAAGAAAACTGAAGCTGAGAAGTTAAATGACTTGCCAACCAGTATCACACAACAAGTGATTATCTATTTTTTTTATTTTTATTTAATAGCCTTTTATTTACAGGTTATATGCATGGGTAACTTTATAGAACAAGTGATTATCTAAAGCAGAATTTGAGTCTAGGCCATCTTTATTTTAAGTTCGGTAATCTATCCATTATGCTATGCTGCTTTTCCTAGTCAAGAGCAGTAGTATTATAGTCATCAAATCATAATTTACCAACCACCAAACAATTACTAAATACCTATTTTGTTTTAGGTGCTGTGGTAGGCTCTAGAGATTAAAAAAAAAGTGAAATAATCCCCAAATACTGGATAACTGAAAAGAAGTTTAGAAATTTTTGAATTTTTTTCTGTACCATTTTGAACAAGAGACCATCTAATTAATAAACCTAGTTTTGAATCTTGCTGCTGCTACAACAAGCAGCAAGTGGTCCTGGCCAAGTCATTTAGCTTTAGTGAATCTCAGTTCCTGATCCATAAAATAATAATAATAATTAATTGGTATAATAAATTATAAAATAAAATTATAATGATGATTACAGTATCTATCTCAGCAGGACTCTTAAGAAGACACTTTGTAAATTGAAATGTGATAAAAACATGTATTACTGTTGGAAAGTTAATAAACATTTATTAATGATCAAAATAAAATTTCTAACTATTAATAATTTATACATAATAAATTAACTTAAAATTACAATTTATTATCATTAGACCCTACAAACATTACAACATTACTACAACATTAGACCCTATTCTTGTCAAGGAAACTGGGCCACCAAGGGGGAAAGTCACTTATCTATAATAGCACTAATGAGTTTTTGATGGAGGCAGGGAAAATTTTTATTTCTCAGCTTTTACTTTGTCAATATTTTATCCATTGGAAATTTATGTGAAAACCACTTAGAGTCTATAACTTCATCCTCCTTTAAAAGACCAGCTGACTAGAAAGATAGTGTATTCTAGTCATGGTACTGACTCTAGCTAGCTCTCTCCCTAAATTCTCTCTTTGGCTGAAGCTGACTTGCTTACTCCACTTGCACCCCCTTTGGCAGAACAAATAATTTCCTAAACGTACCCCTTTATGGCTCCAAATGACCTTCAGAATTGTAAAGATAACCCTATTGTGGGAAAGTGCATTCTCACTAACATGTTTCTACCATGTAGAAACTATAACTTTATTATAACTTTCAAATACCAACTGACTAGAATGCTCGTAAAAGCGTGAATTTAAACATTTTAAATAATTATCAATGTTTTTCTTTAGATCCCTATCTTTTCCCATTAACTACTGACTCTTTTCAAGAGAGCCTTTTCTTAAAATAAAAAGAAGTACAATTCAGCAGAATCCCCCAACATGTTAACTATATTTGACAGCCCATGCCTCATTCCATATAAATATTGTACCCCCTCTTTACCCAGCGAAGGGCAGTCTGGTTTATTTTCAATTCTTTCATCAAGGTTCAGACCTTAATTTTTTCCAAGATATGTCTGTGCTGTTAGGTTTTGACTGATATTGTTTTTTATGTCCCCCAAAATACCTAGTACAGTGCCCTGCCTGTAGTGAGTAGATACTGATTAATTCTACTCTAACATTAGTTTGCTAGTACTGAGAATATTGGTGCACCTTTGTAAGCCCCCAGAAGAATAAACAATCTGAATAAACTTCCTGGCTCCAGAGTAAGAACTATATAGAACTTAGTGTTCATAACCATATTCTTCCAGTCGTTGACCCAGTCTCCCAACTTGAATAAGAGGGAAGGAGGACTACAGGGGAAAGGGAGGAGGAATGTTGTTTGGGTGATAGATCTTGTGATTGTAGCCAAGAGCTATTCTTGGGTGTCTAATGAATGTCCTGGAATGATCTCTCAGGGATATGTCCTGAAATCATTTCTTGTGGATCTGAAGACAGCCACTCATTCCTATGGGACTGATGGTTTCAGATGCTTCTTATGTCAGAGGAAGATGTTCTCCAGGGGGAAAAGGTTCATTCTTCTCTATCTCTGGCCGCCTAGGGCATTTTTGTCTGGATGCACAGCTGGCTCTCTTGTCTCCCCATCTGTCCTTTCCTCAACTCCAAGACCACCAAAAAGAGAAACAGATTTTTTTTTAAAATCAGCAAACTTGATCATATCTCTGCTGGTTCACTGAGAGCTCATGGCATTCTCCTAGAGACCAATTTTAAAGAATTTCAAGATTTGCTTTGGGTCCAAAGTAGTGCTTTCTCTACCCAAAATGAGTATTTTAATCAGAATTAGGAATATTCTGGTGAATGTCTTATTTAGAAAACATTCTAGTGACAGTGGGTTGGTGATTATATCTGGCAATCAAAAAGGAAACCCCAGATATTCTCATACAAACTTTTACTCCTCCACCTCAACATTGGGATGTTGACAGTTGCATTTTCGTTGTCCTAATAGGGAAGGTGGTGATGTTCCAGGATTTAGGTGGAGCAATCTGAACTGGTAATTCATTATCAAAAAGAACATCATTCTTAGAAGTCCCTGTTTCTTTATTATAGATTTTGAGACACTCAGATTGAGAGGTTGACTGTATTATAAGCACTGAAAGCTCCAGCTATTAGGCTCACAAAAGTGTTTTTGATTATATATTGTTTCAGTAAAGTCCATGGGGACAGTAATAGTGAAAAGTTTTGTGAATAGTGATCTTAAAAAAGGAAAAAAACCACATATATATACACAACAAAAAAAATTAAAAACCCAGCAATATTTATTTGATTTTACTTTTAGATATTTCACATTAACTCAGATTTATCAGTTTTTATGTAATAATGATAAAAGTAGTAAAAACATTTAATTTTACTCATTAGGAAAACATATTTATATAGCTTTTGATCTATCTATGGCATTTTGTTTTTTGAAGAAATATTTGCACTGTAGTATAGTAGAATAAATGCTGGATTTGGTGCCAAAGGCCCTCTATTCAATTGCCAGTTCTTCCCCCTTGCTACCTGGATAATATTGGGATAAGTCACTTCATCAGAATAGCCCTCAGTTTCTCCATCTGTAAAATGAGAGAGCTAAACTAGATAACCTATAAATTCCCTTCCAGTTACAAATCTGAACTTGTTGGTCTATTTGGCTTTATTGAGGTTGCTTATTATGTGTGTGTGCGATAGATATGTCTCTATCATCTATCTGTATTTCTGTCTATCAATCTTTTTGTCTCATCATTGCCTATAGGTGACCCAGGATTCTTCAAGGCTATACTTGTGATAACAGAAGTTCTAGTCACTCTTAGAAAGACTTTGAATGTAGGTCTTGCAATAAAGAACTTCTATCCAAGGACCAACCCAGCTAAGTTTAGAGAGGCTGATCCCCAGTGATTAATTATTTTGACTAGAGAAACTTATATAACCATCTATCAAGACATGGTAGAGGTTAATATCTTATCAGTGAATAAAGTGATATCATGGTTGATCGAAATGGCCAGATATATTTCTATCTTTTGTTTTATTGTGCTTGAATATAGCATAGTAGCTATGATCAATGTAGGAGAATCAAGTTCATTATTTTAGTATATCTGCTAGTACTAAATGGATGCAATATAATTGAATATATGGCCATCTTTTGGTCTTAATCCTCTGTACCATCTTGGTTTTCCTTATGCTATAGAATTGGCTCAGGGGACTACAAATGAGACCAAAAATTATGCTCCCTTGGGTTCTAGGTAGTAAAGTTGCAGTCCTAGGAGGACACAAACCAAGAATCAACGTCTCTTCTGTTCTCATTTTAGGAATACTAAATTAAAAAACAAAACCAAAAACACCTTTGGCTCCAGTCTCCCAGTTGGCCCTTGGGAAGAATAGTGTTGTGGGCATTTTGGTTTTTGGCATTAAAAGCTAGCTTATAGCTCTTGGCTGCACTGCAATAGGCAAATAGCCTAGTGTGCTATGTAAATATGGAATACTACAGAATTTATTTTTAAAAGGATACTACTGCTTGTTAACATGAAAAAATATGTCTTGGAATTGAACTGTGCCTATTATATTCATAAATATAGCAAATACTAAGTCATGAATATTGCATTTACTTTTATAATCTCTTCCCCCACACATGTATCTTTTTTAAAAACTTTATACTTTTATTCCAAAATGGAGGTTAGAGGAAAGGATAATTCCAATATCTATGACCTATGTTTCTGACAGTTTTTATTAATTTTCAAGACTGTGTCCATTTAAAAAACAAAAAGAATAATGGAATTATAGATTGGGAAGGGATTTTAGAGGTCATTTAATCAAACCTCCAATTTAATACATAATTTCCTTCTACATCATCTTTGACATATGGAACACTTCCAATGACAAGGAAATCACTATGCAACAAGTTACCTATCCTATTTGTGGGACAATCTAATTATTCTAATTCAATTTTGTAAAAGTCCTCCTCCTAGTAACTTTGACTCATTGATTCTAATTTTGCCCCCTGGGTGTAACACATTAAAGTCTATGCTTTTATCTACATGGAGTAGTAAAATGAACAGAATTTACAGTCTAGACCAAAATAACATCTGTACTTCAATATACATATTTCTCCCCATCATATGTAAGTTATTTGAGAGCGGGGACTATTTGATTTTTATCTTCTGATTCCAGGATCTACTACAATTACTGATATATAGTAGGCTCTTTAAATGCTTGTTAAAGTAGTGACAGTATTACTTCTTTTAACACAGCCTAAGTTTGCATCAATTTTTTAAAGAGCCAGGTTATTGACTCATATTGAACTCATGGTTACCAAAATTGCTGGATCTTTTTTGCATAAATTGGGGCATGACCAGGCCTCCTCTGTCTTATATTTTGATTTCAATTGAATCATTGAACCCAATGGAAAATCTTGCATTTTAGATAATGAGTCTGATTTTGGTTATGAGTGAGAGGGTTCATTCAAGCGAAAATGTCTCTATTGGCAGGTAGAAAATGAGGGCTGCATTCAAGTGAAAGGTGAAGACTTGGGACAAAAAATTGGGAGAGTCTTTAACATAGGAATTAAAGTTGACATGAAAATTGTCATGAAAAATGGCAGAACCTGATATTTTTCAAGGAATAAAGTAAGGTAGAAGAATAGGGGGCTAAAGAAGAACTTTTTAGATACCATAATTGAGAGTTTGGGAGAATAAGTAGAAGGTAGCAAAGGAAATGAAGAGAAACTAGAGAAACACGAGGAGAACTAGGAAGGTGCAATATCTGAAGTCAAGAGAGAAAAAGCCCTTCCGGAAAAAAATAAGGGCAGTTAGATATCACAAAAGATTAGGTTTAATGGGAAAAGGGGAGAAGCTAGGTGAAACCATGGCCTGAATTCAAATTTATCCTCAGACACAAGACACTTAACCTTGTTTGCCTCAGTTTCCTTATCTGTAAGATAAACTGGAGAAGGAAATGTCAAACTACTCTAGTACCTTTGCCAAGAAAACTTCAAGTGGTGCATTAAGACACATTAAGACCACTAAACACCAACAACCACAGTGGAAAGATTAAGAAGATTTAGTCAAAAGCAAATTATTAGGAGATTTTAAAGAGTAATTTCAGCAAAGAACAGAATATATCTGACCTCCACATCAGAGTGCTCCTTGTTGAGCAGTAGTCCTCAATGACTACTTCTTACCTCTAGAATTAAATACAAACTCCTTTGTTTGACATTTAAGCTCTGTAATTTGGCTCCAAAATATATTTCTGTACTTATTTCATATTCCTCCCCCTTGCTTTTTCTACATCCCTGCCAAACTAGCCAATTTACTGTTCCTGAGAACAGTAGAGAATATTCCACCTCCCAATTAAGTCACTGTCCTCCTTTCCTCTGCCTTTTTGAACCCAAGACCCTTTGGGGATCACTTCAAAAAGCCACTTTTAAGCAAGGTTTTTCCTGATCTTTTCTCTATCTCATTTTTTCATACCCTAACCTACCCTCTGCTCCCCATTATTTTGTATGTACTTTATATTTGATTTTGCTACTGTGTTGATTTCTCCCAAAAGAGCTCAGGGATTGTTTCACTTTGTCTTTATAATGCCTGGTTTAAAATAGATGCTTAATAAATGTTTATTGATTTGGATTGAATTGATGGGAACCAGATTTTAGGAGTTAAGAAGGGATGGAAGGTGAAAAAGTATGGACCACAAACTTGAAGAGTTAAGCATCAAAAAGGAGGAGAGAAATTAGCTCCTACTTGACCACAGGGTCAAGTGAAAGTTTTTAATAAAGTAAATAAAATAAAATAATATTTAAAAAGTAAAAATAATCTAAACAAAATAAGACATCAGGGAAAAGGACCTAAAGCAGAAAGCCTGATGCAATAATCTTGGTTAGGACTTTCCAGAAAAGGCCCAGAGGAATTGGATCTAGCATCTATGAGGGGAGGCCAATGTCAAGGCTGATGTAAAGCAATTCATTATAGAGGGCCTCCATCTTTTCCCACAGATCTGGGCAACTTGGAAGAATTCCTATGAGCATTTCAAAGCTCTGATGCCCTCACTGATCCATTAGTTACATGGTGAACACATTTGGTTGGAGTTTAGCTCTCCTAATTATTTTCTGTGGGGTAGCAGAGCTTTGAGTGGAGAGACCACAGGATGGGTGTGTGCTTGAAAGGTGTTTTGCAAAATGGTTGAAAAATGAAGTCAACACAAAGCATTTCCTTTCCCTTGATTTTTGAGGCTGAAACACCTTAAGTCTTAGCAGAAGGATCAGGAAGTTGCTAGCATCCAACTCTAATGGAAAGGGGGCAGATATCCTTTCATCTGCAGCCTAGGAGACTGGAAGAGAAAAGGGAGAGGGAATAAAGGAAAAGGAAAAGGAAAAGGAAAAGGAATAGCTGTTGACTCTATCTCCCTTTCCCTATATTCGAGTCTTTAAATTTAACTCTTTGATCTAACAAAGACAAAACACATTCAACCCCCGATGATTCCATTGCAAAATGCAATCATTATTCCAAAAGAGAGAAGAAGGGAGGGTTTGGGGAAAACATTTTTCTGGATTTCTCAAAATTTGCATTCATGGATGGGGGCGGGTTAGTGGGATAGAGGAGTAAGCAATACACAAAGGAGGAAAATTTGGAGCCTGGTTTTTTTGAATGACTAATTTAATACTAAGCTGCAGCTATGTTTCTATCTATTATCATAAATCAGCTTCATCTAGGAAGAAGTAGATAAACAAAGATTGTTACTGCACTTTTATTTTTTTTTATAATGGAAAAAAGTGGAAGTCAGTAGCAAGGGGGTGAAACAAATTTCTATCATTATTAATGGCTGTCAAGAATACTCCAAGTGTTGTGTTCCAGTGCTGTGTAAAATTCTAGTGTTTCTCTTGGTCTAAGTGTCCTCCTCATCAAGTGAAGTGGTAGCAGCTTTATTCATATCAATGCTTTTTTATTGTAGACAAAAACGGAAAGATACATGATGAGCTTCAAGGCCAGATATAGCAGCGAGGGATGGACAGACATGAACCAGCAAGCTCTGGTGGAACACTTTAGGCTCTCATTTATTAAAAGCTGCAGAATACTCTTTGGGGATCAACAGCAAGAGCAAAAAATGCACCATGTTGATTCAGGAAAAGGGTACTTGTCTAGAAGTCAAAAGACAGGGTACTTTGTTTGGGGGCAAATTACTATCCCTCTTTTTTTCTCTCATTTCCACATCTGTAAAGTGAGGAGATTGGACAGGATGACTTCCAAAGTTCCTTCTGATTCTATGATTATTTGGATAACCTGTTTCTCAAATTATGATTAAGTCAACAGAGCTTTCTTGACCTTTCCTGGGGGGGACCTGAGACACAGACAGGTGTCCAAGCCAACCACTTGGGGTTTCAGAAGGTAGTTGAGCCACACTTTCCCTGAGTTAGATTTGTCTACTTAGGGACAAAACCTGGTCTCCTCAGGGGAGTTCAGCTTTGCCTGTGGGACCCTTTGGCTTTCATGGAAAATTTCTTTTTTATCCCCAGACTTGGTGAAAGGAAGTCACTCCTTCTGGCGTCCTGGTTGCCAAAACCCTTCGGGATTCAGACTAGTTATTTATTATGAGGCTTTGGCCCTCCCTGCGGCCTCCATTCCTCTCCCCTTGCCTCTACCCCCAGCAGGGAGAGCAGAATGTGCAGGCTACTGCTGTCTCAGCTTGCAGAGCTGGTAATTAGCCCTTTGTGTCCAGTTAACTACCTTTCATCTCTTCCTCAGCTGGTGTCTGCTTTCCCTATTAGAATCTCTCAGCTCTTTGCAGACCACTCCTTTCTCATTGTAGTGGGTCAGCTCGTGTGTTTGTCAAGGTGATGAAGATGCTATACACAAACACAAAATGCACACACAAGCGGAGGGCTGATCTTACCAGATTCACTAACATTTTCCATTCGAGATGCCAAATATCTTTCTCTTCTCCCCACCCCACAGTAAGTCAGGTTTAGGTCACCTGGCTCAGAGAGAGACAGATGATAGCCAGGCCCCCCAATTTTGGGCCCTTTAGAACCATAATATCACCTTTCACTTCCCCTCCATGGGTGAAATGGGAGATGGCAAACTTGCTACTTTTACACCTAAGTAAAGTGACCTGATGACTAACTCTTAGTTCCCAAACTCTTTTTCTTAGCTCCACCAAATTCCTTTCTCTAGAGGTCTCTAATTTCTAGGGATTGTAGAAATGGTTGTGAACCCAATGCCTTAAATGGCCATTTTGGTACCTGGGGCAGTTCATTCTATGTGTGTGTATGTGTCCACATGTGTGCATTTTTGCATGAAAACTTAAGTGCTAGTTTTAGCTCTCTTGTTTCCTACATTGAAAATGGAGTACAAATTTAAGTTGGCTCTCTAAATTCTCTAAACCTGGGACAAAGTACTGATCATCTCGCCCTAGTTTCAGTTCTGCTTGGGGTAGAAGATAGATTTGCAAATGTCTCTGAATTGGGTATCTCAGCTGTAAAATTTCCATTCAACAGATATTTGAGATATAAAAATGTCCTCTACTGTGTTAAGTGCTTATAATCTCATTAGTCTCCCCTTCAACTTAGATTATGAAAGAGGAAATACCAAAGTGGCCTTCTATCTGGGGCTGCCCTGAGTTTTCTTTGTTGTTGTTTGTTTTAAATTATTTTTATTTATTTTGTTAAGTATTTCCCAATTACATGTAAAAAGCCTTCCCTTTTATCCAGAATTTCAGAACCCTGAAAAATCCCCTCTCCTTTATGTAACATGAAATAGCTTTGCCTCTCTAGGGTCTTACCTTGGACTTTAGTGTTGAGTGTTTGGAAAAATGGGGAAATTGTAACTTGTTGATGAGCCGGAGTTGGGCATTTATCACCACTTTTGAGCACACCTTGTGAGGCAGAGTGGTATTGTTAGGGGAAAGGGGAAATAATCCTGGACTTGGAGCCCGAGATCCTGGAATCAAATCTTGGCTTTGTTATTTATTAAGTACATGACCTTGGGTACCCATCTAACCCTAAGATTCTCCATCTATTGGGGGGAAAGTGGCTAGGATGGAGAAGGCCTCAGACTCTATGATCCCATGCATTGATTTACAATCCCTAATTAAGGGATTGTAATTAAGCACCACAACTCCAGGAATTGTGGAAGGAGCCAGTCTGCCTCTCTGCAGCTGGTATTGTCCTGGAACTGGATTTGAAACAGACTTACCACCCCTGTATATGAGTTGTGGTGCTGGAAGTTACTTAGATCCTTAATCTCTCTGAATTTGTTTCCTCATCTGTAAAATGGGGATAGCAATGCCTTTGAGTTGTTTTTGTCTAGAGGAGGAAGTGTAACTAGAAATGGATCCCTTCTAGGGGTGTAGGGATAGCTAAGTATTTACTTCCCTCTTGTTTTTGTTCCCCAGCATTTAACAGAGTCTGGGTGGCTTAATGGTCCCTCTCCCATCCCCCAGCCCCACTGCACCCACCCTTAGTCCCTACCTGTCACATGTCATGTGAAATCCAACTTGAATCTTTTTATATATTTGTTCCACACCCCTTAAGACTGCAGTTGCAATCTCTCATTTTTCTGCTGCCTTGATGATTAAAAAGCATGACTTAGTGGAAAAATCTCGACCTCCTTGGGGTCAGCCTCTCTCACAGCAGCTGTGAGAGATAAGATTGTGCTGGCAGCCAGCAGCTCAGTGGCTTGTTAGGAGTGTTTCTGTTTGTTTGGAAGGAAATGTTGAGCTTTTTGGTTTGAGGATTGTTCCTTCTCCCTCCCCTTTTTAGGGTAGAGCTCCCCTTTTTCAAGAAGAATACATTGGTACAATCTGATGATAAGATCTCTTCTGGGAGACTCTGGCCAAGAAGCAGTTCAATTATTACACAATCTCAAATCCCGCCCCCCCCCCCTAAAAAAATAGAATTAGCAGATTTTAGAACCTTTTTTTAAAAAGAAAAAAAAAAAAAAAGCCCGAAGTCTCCTTTGAACAACCCAGGGAGCAAAGTTCTCTGGCAAGGAAGCAGTGCAGAGTCTTTTAAGTCCCTGGAGACAGCTTTCCCATGCAGTAGGGCCCAGCTCCTGGGATAAATGTTATTGTTCAGTTATTTTAATTACAGTATATTAGTGTCATTGTCTCTCGCTTAGAGATTGGAAATGAGCTGTTGCCTTAGCTCGACTGCTGTCAAGAAAGAGGCCGTTTTGTGGACTCCATGGAAGTCTTCCTTTGGGGTTCATTGGAAGGGATGATTCCAGGTTCTTGAGAGACCACTAGAGCTTGGGGTTTTCCACATAGGCTTGGCCATGACCTGTATGTGTCTCTGCCCTCTGTGGCCCAGCCAGAAGGTTGGCCACCAGAGCAAGTCATGATGTGAATGTAAAATAATTTAAACCCATCCACATTTCACAGACTTTGGAAGTGTTCAAGTTTATTTCAAGCTTGGCATTTTTCATTCAAGTCACTAAAAGGTAAATTTTGCTCACTGATTTCATTAATAGGGACAATCACTTCAGCAGGCATTTATTAAGTTCCTACTCTGTTCCAGGTATTGTGCTAGGATATGGGTTTCCAGAGACAAAAATGAGACAATTTTTTCCTTCGGGGAGATTATATCTTTTTTCTCTTTTCTTTTTGCTGCTGTTACTATTACTGCTGCTGCTGCTGCTGCTGCTGCTACTACTACTACTACTACTACTACTAATAATAATAATAATAATAATACAACTAGTACCTGACATTTTATTTAAATGTTTGACTCATTTCCAGCTAAGAATTAAAAGTACTGTTTCATAGAAAATAAATTCAAATTAAAAAATAATAGAAATGTATTGTAAAAAGCTCCATCTTTTAATCAGATGGCTACATATTCTTTTTCTGATTTTAATTAACTCACATATGTCTGTTGCTTAAAGCTCACAATCAATTTTGAGATTTGCAAAGTACTTTATACACATTATACCAACAGCTTGTCCTCAGTGTGGGGAAAAGGCAGGAGGAAGTAAGAAACCATAGGGAAGTTGCCATAACTTGTTCGTTCGTTTTTTTTGTTTGTTTTTTTGTTTTGGTTTGGTTTTTTTCCAGGAGAAAGTGACATTGGACTATTTGGGGAGTGGTCTGTCCTAATTGCATTTTCCTTCTCCATTATGCCCTCTTTTTCTGCTTTCTCATTACCCAATTTTGTGCTCAGTGTAACTTAGCTCAGCATGACTGGAGACAAGAAAAGAGTCCTGATGGATCTTGCATAGAGAAATAAGTGATGTGGTCAAGATCATTCCATCAGAGTTTTCAGGGAGGACTCAGTTTTCAGGTTTCCTGACTGTCCATTATATTATCTCTTAGGTTCTCTTCACCTTTTATCTGATTTTAGCTGGAACAGGCTTGATGGCCTTTATTCCTCCCTTTTTCCTTTGTACTTCACATCCTGGAACATGGGGGTGGGGGATGTAATAAGTCATAATTCATAGTATCCCAGAAGATGAGCAAAAGGAAATGAAAGTTTCTTCTGCCTCTCCCTCTTATGCAATGACTATGTCATGGAATTTATCTGAATCTTTGATCCTTCTGCTGAGGATGACAACATGAAGCACTGTGGTCTAGATTGGCTTGCAGAGGTCTAGCTAGGAGATATTCCCAACCCCATGCAACTTTTCCTAGATGTGAGTGATCCCTTTTATTGCCTGAAGGTTTGGTGGCAACTTTTTAAAAAAAAAAAAAGTGTTTTCAACTGACCCAAATCTTGGACATCTATGGAAACTGCTCGTCTTAACTGAAAGCCAGTGAGACCACTAGCTGGGACCAAATTAAATATCTTAAACGGATATTTTTTTTTCCTTCTGTGCCATCTATGAAATGGGTTTGTTTATAAAGAGATCAAGTAATAGAATTTCTTTTGTCCTCCTTTCACTTCCTTATTCTCACACCTTGTGGGTCCTATTACCTTCCCTGTTGCTCTTTTCCCTCACCTCCCACCCTAGAAAAGGCTGTACTTCAGCATGAAGGAATTCTAGAAGGAGAAAAGGTACAATTCCCTTTGCATTGTCCTCAATGCAATGATTTCTACTTTGCTTATTAAGTACTGCTGAGTTCTAAATAATTTCAACTATTGAGATAATTCTGAAAGTAGAGAAATCACTTTTGGGGACCCTCATCTAACACATAGATTCCTTGCTTCTTTTCCGTGAATGTCCCCTCTCCTCTCCCCCTCCATAATGCTGCTACACTGCCTTTTTATGAGGCTTGTTAAATCTTTAATGTTGACAAGTTGTGCAGCTGGTTTAAGATTTAATCCTTGTCAATAGGACTTCATGGGATAAATAGTTAATCATTCATCCAGTGGTATGGAAAGGATTCCCTGAGGTTGATAGTTCTTAAAATCCTCAGTAGAAAAGGGGGTATTTACAGTGATGGGGGCTGTGACCCATTGCTAATTAGTGGTAGAAGTAAACTCAACTATAGTTGTAGGTAGAAAAGATTTCTCCTTCATGGGGCAATAGGAAAAGGTAATATGATAGTGTTCACAACACAATAATCAAGAATAGCACAAATTTGAAGATGGTGAGGTCCTCCAGATTCTCCTATTAGCAAAACATTAGGCCTCCAAATGTTGCAGAGTCTTCTCAATGAGATAGCTAGGATTGCTCAGGAAAGTTTGGTTTAACTATCTGTATGGGAAAAACCAAATGAATGAAGAATGTCTATAGGTCAGACTATGACATGCAGTCAGACCAACAATCTGTAGAACTTTTTCATGTAGCAAATGGATATTGAAATCAGCCCAGAATTTTAAAAGGAGACTTTTGGGAAATTGAAAAAGACCCTTAATGACCCTAAGCTTCTTTCTGAAATAAATAGATTCTGTTGACAATAAACACTATTTTCTATATTTCAAAAAGTTTATGATTTGACTCTGGGAAGAGTTTGGAGAGGAATGAGGCTATGAAGACCTCAAGCCCTTTGATTTTCCTGGAATTTCTTTTTTAAAAATAAATTTTGTTGATATCTTTTGTTTTCCTACATTTTCCTATGTATCTTTTCCCCTTCTTCCCACAGAGTCATGCCTTATAGCAAAGAATAAAAAAAGAAAATAAGCCAAATTAAAATATATTAAACCAAGCAAAACTGAATAACATATGTTTTATTTTATAGCTAAAGTCTTCCCACTTCTGCAAAGAAGGGGGAAGGCTGCTTTTCATATCTTTTCTATGGAACCAAGTTTGGTCAGTTTTGAAGTACTTAGTTTCAGTTGTTCTATTCAAGTTCTTTCCACTTGACATTTTAGTGGTCATCTTGAGTATAGTTTCCTTAGCTTTGCTTACTTTATTTTTTTGTCAGTTCATATAAGTCTTCCCATGCTTCTATATTCATCATATTCACCATTTCTTATAGCACAGTAAAATTTCATAACATTCCTGGACCACAGCTTGTTGAGCCAAACTTTTTGATAGCTATAGAAATTCAATGGTCAAACCTTGGAGGCTACCACAGAGTAGAATGGAGATTTGGATTTCATTTTCACCCTTGCTTGTTACTCTAATCCAGATCCTTGGCCATTTATAAATCTGCTTTGATTTTCTGGTCTATAGTTTGTAGTGTGAGGGTGGAGTGCCTGTGGAGTGATATGACCTTGAACTCATTTGTTTAAAGAATGCAGGTGAAAATACTCTATGCAGATAGTCCCTCCCAAATGGTGGTATATCCCAAATGAAATTTTCACTATAGGGTGAAATATCTTCATCCTTGTCTGATAGGACCTTAATGCCCAAAGCATCCCTATAGATTTCCCCAATACATTCAGTTCTCCCTTCATCTCATCCCCTGTTTTTCTCATTTCAGATCTTCCCTGATCCGTCAGACTTTGATCGCTACTGCAAGCTGAAGGACCGCCTGCCTTCCATTGTGGTGGAGCCCACAGAGGGAGAGGTGGAGAGTGGGGAGCTAAGATGGCCCCCAGAGGAGTTCTTGGTCCAAGAAGATGAGCAAGAAACCAGTAAAGAAACAGAGAATGAGAAGAAGGAGCAGTAAATCTCTTGAGAGCACCCAAAGGGGGCAAAAAAAATACATCTGAACTGTATTTTTTTCCCATCATGGTGGAAAATGAGTGAGCCACAGTAGTTCTGAAAATGTCCAATGACAGCTTCAATTTTGCACCTGCGAGATCACTGGGTTGGTTTTTTCTTTTTCTTTTTTTTTTTTTCTTTTTTTTTTTTTTTTTTGATATGTATATTTTTTTTTCTGAAAGAAATGTGTCCAGCAGCTGAGTCCTCAATGCAAAAATTAGCAAGGCCTTCTGAGAAAGGAAGTCACTTAACTGGGGTTGGGGAAGTGTCTGCTGCTTTGAGATCACTATCTGAACTCTGTGTAGTATTGAGGAGTTGTGATATTCCAGGGAGGGGGTTGGTAAAAGGCAAAGCAAATAAGGACTGTTCTGAGGCAAGAAAACAAATGATAGAAATAAGAGAAAATAAAGGTTTTAAGAAGACACTGAGCAAAGACCTACAGCCAGAAAGCAATCAAAGGGGACTAGTGCTGGCTTAAAAGTACATCTGTAGATAGAGTCATCATCTCTCCCATTTTTTCTCTTTTCCCCTTTTGTTTCTGTTCGGAGTGAGTTTGAGTGAATTAACAAGGGAGGAGGCAAGGGCAAAAAGAGCTGTGAGACAAGCATATATATGGGCAAGCCTTTTGATGGCCTCCTCTCTTCTTTTTATTCCCCTCTGTTACCCTTGATCTCCATGTTCCTCTGACAGAGGACCTTTCCCAGTGTGTATCTGTTTTTTTGTTTTGTAGGTGGGGAGGGCAAGACTTTCTGGGTCCATTTCCCAAAGTATCCGTCCCTGTTTGTTCTTGGTGCCCTGGCATCCCATGTCCCTTTGAGGAGCATGAGGAGGATAAGAGGGCTACAGCATGGGTCCCTTGCCTTTTTCAGGATGAAAGGCACAGGGTAGAGTTCCTCTTTCTTCTTGTCATTCTCAAGTCCAAGAGGGAGGTTTGGGAATAGCTAGGTTCTCTTTCTTTAATTAACCCTTTCTTCCAAAGCCTCTGTAGCAGTCTCTGAGCTGAATCTTTTGCTTCCTCCCACCTGTTTCATTCTAGCCAGTCTGACTAGCTAGGTCACTTACTATTGGCCTTCAGCCTACTTTTCACCTTGAATATTTTCTCTCCTTTTTATGAGAAGTGGAGGAGCCAGGGGAAGAGAGCTCTTTATCTCCTGGTATTGTTTTTAGGGGGAGCCGAGTCTTTCTTCTCATCATGAGGGCTGAGATGACCTGGGACTTGAAAGGAGGATAGGTTGGGGAAGGAGGGAAGGAGGGGGAGTGAGTGGGGTGACACGTGGTAGGTCGGGTGCCAGCAGTACTGTGACCAAGTTGGAAATTAGAGGGTGTCATGAGATACCTTGCAGCCTTCCAAGTTCTGGAGAGGTAGGTATTGTGTGGTAGAGAGGGGGGAGGCTTATCCTGGATTGCTCTACTCTGAGGAGGCTCCAGAAGGGAAAGAATATTGTATTCAGATCTGAGTTCTCCCCTCAAGACTCCAGAATGCTCCCACTCCCTCCTTCTTCCTTTCAGTCTCCTTGGCCCTTCGTATGGAAGGACACAGGGCACGGGAACATTAGGAGCCTCCGTAGGAGCTGACTATGGCGAGGCTTTCCACTTTGGAACCCAGAGTACAAAGAACAAAGTATAAAAACATTTCCATCTTGTTGCCAGATCCTCTGTGGCTTCCACAGAAGCACAGAGAGGCAGCATGTGATAAGGAATCAGGCTTTGAAGCTTTTCTTGGGTATAGCAAGGGAACCCAAGGCACCTGACTATTGCCTCCCTATTTCCAATCAGTCCTATTTCAGCCCCTAGTCTTGGACTTAGTGTAATATATTTGTAATTAATACCTCATGGGTAGTATGGCGCTAGGGAAGGGTGTTGCTTTTATATATCAGCAGGACCAGATTCGAGGGGTATCTCTCCCCTCTTCTTCCCTCCCATCTCATCCGCTTGTATTATAAACATTGATGGCAATAACTTTTAGGTCCATATAGTGGCAGCAGGCCAGCAGGTAGGGGGAGGGGGAGAAGATGACCCCATTCCCTGCACTTTCTGCTGGTGATCCATGATAGGTCTGCGCCTCTCTCTCTCTCTCTCTCTCTCTCTCTCTCTCTCTCTCTCTCTCTCTCTTTCTTTCTGTGGCAGAGAGCCAGTCATCTCTGTTGTGTATCCCCCACTGTAGTTTTGAGCATCATTCAACTTCTGTGGAGGGGAGATTGAGGGACTCACCTAATGACTCCTTATCTTTTCAAATCCCTCAGTGGGGTGGGTATCCAGCCCCCTACCCCTCCCCATCTGCTACCTGTTATCATCTGTCCCAGTCTTGCTGTGTGATGAAATGTGCTTTTGTACACTGCATAACAAACCTACTTTGTGTATGTGTGTTTGTTTATGGCTGGTGGGTTATTATATTTCTGGTCCTTAGATCACTCTCTACCACCATTTGGAATTCTGAGCAGGAAAGGGGCCAACAGCCAGCATAGACCAGGATCTTCAGAAGGCTCAGGCCCATTGGGTTGATCCCATCTACCCTTGGAGAGACTATGCTCTTTATCTGGCTTCTGTGTTGTTGTGGGTTTTCATTTGTTGTTATTGTTGTTGTTGTTGTTGTTCCCCCCTCCCCTTTTAGAAGTAATTGTGTGTATTTCTAACTGAATGTATCAAAAAAAAAAAAAAACTTCAGTAAAAATACCTGTTGTTTGATGAACTTTCTGTAACTTCTGTCTGTTCTTTTTTGAGGCTCAGGGAGAAACTAGCATTTTTTTTTTCCAAAACTACTTTTTGTCACTGTGACAGTTGTAAATAAAGTTTGAAAATGCTTTCCACTTTGGCCTGGTTTCCTTCTTTCCTTAATGAGAAGGAACAAAATAAATGATACAGGAACAAGGATATGACATCCTTAAGTGGTTGGGCAAAAGTAGATCTTTGGGTCTTCAGGGAAACAAGTTTGTTTGTGGTTTTTTCCTCCAAGTTTCAAGAGAGCCAAACTAACCCACCATCAAGTATTTATTAAGTACCTCCTATGTATCAGATACTATGCTAGATGCTGGGGTTATAGAACCGAAACTGAAAGAATCTTTATCCTCAAAGAGCTTTTCACATTCTGTAGAGAGAATCAACATGTACACGAATAATTCTGTGCAGAAGAAATAGAAGATAAAGAAATTTGCTTCCTTATTTTAAACACAACTTAAGATAGAAGAAATGTGTCAAAGAAACACACACATATACTAGAATATGGTCCTCACAACTCAGAGGTACTCTATTTATTTTAGTGGTGGAGGAGAAGGAAAAGTATAAGGGCTTCAGTAAAAAAAATCTTAATTTAAAGTAAATGATCTCAGATCTTTAATGATGGCTTGTTTATCTTTTCACTTGGTCAGAAAGTTTTAGTCATGAAACACTAAAACTAGAAGGGACTTTACAAATGTCTAATGCCTTGTGACTCAATTTTTTTGTATCCTGGAGCTCTCCTTTGGCAGTTCTTCTGGTAAGGGTTATGGACTCTTCAGAATGTCTTTCAGCATATAAAATAAAATACACAGCATTACAAAGGAAACCAATTATATCAGAATAGTTACCAAAATATTCAAAATACACAATACAAATTTATAGATTCTTGATCAAATTAAGAATCTATGATCTACCCCAAGAAACTTATTTTGTGAGACCCCAGAACTTTAAATGACTTAGCTAGTTATTGGCAAATTAAATTTCTGTTTCAGGACAATTCCTACCACACCAGGCTGCTCTGTTCTTTACCCCATCTCTGGCAGTCAAAGATATGTGCTCAGAATATAACAGAACATTACTTGAAATGCAATTCATTTTCCTATCTAAGTGAAACATAATTAGAAATAGGAATCTGCTGCCCAGAAAGTCATGATCTGTTCCAAAGCCATTAGGAATGATTAGGTGATGGTTCTCTATTTTGGACATTTTGGATCACTTCCTTCCATCAGCACTGGTGATGAAAATTAGTTTAACACAATGAAAAGAACTGCTGGAGATGTCAATTTCTGTTACCAAATCTAGGGGCTCTTCTAACTTCAATGTGTTGGTCATCACTTTAGTCTGTGAATTATCTGCCTAAAAAGTTTAAGTTCAAATATTTACTAAGTGCCTATATTTATCAAGTATGTGCTAGGCAATAGAGATTAAAAAAACAACAACAACAACAACTCCTGCCCTCCAAGAATCTAGATGCTACTGAGGGGAAATGACATATACATAAAAATTGGACTTCAAAGGAATAAATCATAGAATCATCAGTTTAGATATGGGAAGGAGTTCAGTCATTTTAAAAGTAAGGAAACTGAAGTCTGGAGGTGAAGTGATTGGCCCAAAGTCATAGAGGTATAAGAAATATAGCATGTGAACTCACATCTACTGAACCCAAAGCCAATGACTTTCTACAAGGTCATGCTGTTACTCCATGAAGCATCTTTCTTGATAAGCAAACACAATTGGATAACAACTTCTTTAGAGGATTATGAAACCATTTTTTGACGTCTGAAACTACACATTTTGAAGGACTGCATGTGCCAAACAAGTCATTTAATCTCATATTTTCAGACACATTTAAGACTATGATGTTGCAGAACTCATAATAAAGGAAATTATCTACTAGGAGTTCCCTACAACAATCAAATCAAATGTCCAGTAAAACAAAACAAATAACAACCTAAAAGTTATTGAAAGGAACATTGATTTCATCTTGGATAAAGCGGCCTAGTGGATAGAGTGCCAGGTCTGAAGTTAGGAAGATCTAAACCCAAATCTGACCTCAGACACTAGCTGTTTGATCTTGGACAAGCCATTTAGCCACTGTTTGCCTCAGTTTTTTGAATTGTAAAATGGAAATAACCACAGTATCTAGATACTAGAATTGTTTCAAGGCTCAAATGAGATATTTGTCAAGTGTCTGGCACATAGTGGATGCTATATATAAATGTTAACCATCATTTTTATGATCCAACATTTGCATGGCCCAATTCTTTGTCTATGTATCATTTCTCCTACATTAAGTAGTGATCATCATCCTTTACATGTTCATAAAAACTTAAGTGATCACACCTGGGGGTAGGAATATTTCTTCTCTCTTACCAATATAGCTCAAAACACCTCCATGCCTAAGAATTATGTTGTTGAAAAATAAATCGTCATCTTGTGGCCAACATGGTGATGAGCCTCTTTGTTGGTTATTTAGCCAGGCAGGTTCTCAGATAATACCCATTCTCTTGATGGTTGTTAGTTGAAGCCTTCCCAGATATGAAAAGCCACCCATAACATTTCCTCATGATCATGGAGGTCAGGACCCCAGGATCACATCCATGTTATCCCAAGGTACCAGAATAGGATGTAGAATCATTTCTATATCTTAAAGATCAGATATACTAAGGCACATATCTCCAACCTGGTGCAACCATGGAATTTCACAAAATTTCCCATAAGGCAAGTTCCTGTCCTTTTTTTCTATTCATGCAATATTCATGCCCAGAAAGACAGCCAGGTAGCCAGGATGAATTCAAATCTGGCTCCAGACACTTGGTGCTGTATGACCCTGAGTAAGTCATTTAGCCCTTGTGCCTCAGTTTCTTCATCTGTAAAATGAGCTGGAGAAGGAAATAAAAAAACTATTCCAGTATCTTTATCAAAACTACTCCAAATAGGGTCATGATGAGTCAAGCATGACTGAATGCCAACCAATAATGGGAGAGGCACATGGCTCACTGAAGTATACCCTCTAGCATCTGCTCAAGATCACAAATACTAAATGACAAAGTCAGCATTTGAACCTGGGTCTTCTGATCCCAATCCCAGAGTTCATTATTATCTAATATATCTCTCCTTCTATAAAGTACTATTCTGAGAAAAGGAAATTTCTTTTTGCTAAACTAAGAAATATATAAATTTTCAACCATAATTCTATTAATCACTGCTTCCAAACTTCTCCATATGAAGATAACTGATGGCCATAATGGTGACCCTCATTAGAAATGGCAAAATTTTAAAGAGACTTCTGAATTGAAAAAGAAAAATTACGTTAGACACATTAAAGTTTCATAGAGTCAGGGAATATTAGATTCAGAAGAGCCCTTAGTGATCCTCTAGTTTGGTCCCTTTTTCCCCCTGATGAGGAAACAGTGCTTCAGAGAGAAGTGATTTATACAAAGCCATACAGAGAGTTAGAGCAAGAGCACTGAATTGTATCTGAAATTTCTAACTTATCAGCTATTCCCAATCTCCTGTGTGCTATAACTTTTATTGGTATCTGTATTGTATTGCCTGTTCTTCAAAGATTGCCATTTATTTCCCACATTAATGAGATCACGGCTCCATTTGTGTGTTTGAATAATTATTTCAAGACTAGTGATCCTCAAGACTTCAGAAAACTGAAAGGAAAGTGTCCCTTCAGCTTCTTGGCAGAGAGTGGTAGATCACAGGTATACAATGTAAAATATATTTTCAAACAAGGATGGATGATGGGTTGATTTCTTTTGCTTAACTGTACTTTTTGTTACAGAGGTGTGAGTGGGGAGGACAGTCACTGAGAAATATCAACAATGTTTTAGAAAAAAATGGCTATTCATAAGTGATGTATACAATAACTTTATTCATGAAAATATTTGATTAACCAGAATACCTCATTCCCTGATCATGCCAGATGAATGATTTTATGATATGTGGATCAAAGTTTCTACTTTGAACTGCAATTTATCTGCTCCTGTGATATTTGCATTTTTATTCCCCTGGAAAGAAAAATGTTAAGTTTGCCCTTTTCTACAGACCTTGTTTGAACCTTACTTTCCAGAGCACCTAGCCTAATTAACTTTCCCACTTTTTTCTGGCTTTCAAGAGCTCTCCAGAGGTAGAATACCAGTTTGTCATCCTATGGCAGCTGTGTCTGACAGGGTCTAGGAACAGGAGACACTCTTTCCAGATGATCATTTCCTGTATGAGTTGAATCAGTATTCAGGGCAAGTAGATGATTGGTGAAACAGGAGAGGACAGCCTTTTTTCCCATTCTGATTTCCAACCCAGCTTCCTCCTAAAAAATATCACAGAGTTCAGCAATCAATGCCTATCTGGACTTAAAGTTGCCTCTTCTTCTTGCCTGTTTTTATTTGTACATAGACATTTGCCTGCTCTCCCAGCTAGAAGTCTTTTTTTGAAAACATCTCCATTGGACACCACAGGGTTATAGATTTAAAACCAGAAAAGACCATCTAGCTAATAATCTTTTGACAAATAAGGAAGCTGAGGTTCAGAAAGGTTAATTACCTTGCATAAAGTTAGATAGCTAACAAGTGGGAGAAATGAAATTTGAACCCAGGTTCTCAGACACCAGAGTCAGAGTTTTCCCACAATTCTAGGATATATCTATCATAGGTATAGATGTGTGATATGATATATCTATTATGGTATATTGTATATACATATATCTTTATATATCTATTATATAGATATATTATTATATTATATAGATTATAGATTATATTATCTATATATAGATATATATCTAGATTATATATATAGTTGTGTAATAATTATAGATTAGATTATATAGATGTAATATATCTATTATGGTATATAGTATATACATATATCTTTATATATATGTGTGTGTGTGTGTATATATATAGTATCTATATAGTATACCATACCTATGGTATGGTGGGAGAGGGTGCTGGACTTGAACTCAGGAGATCTGGGTTCAAATCTTATCCTCAACACTAATTGGCTATTTGATTTCAGGATAATTACCTTATTCTGACTCACTTTCTTCAACTATAAAATGAGAATGATGATATTTAATCAATCTAGCCCACACGGGATTGCTATGAGGAAAGCTCTATGAGTTATATAGACCTGCGGGCTCTTATTATCTTCTCTGTGGATAGAGAGTGAAGAGGACAGGCTGGTCTATGTGAAAGTACTTATTACAGACGAGCTCTGGCAAGTTAAGGATTGCCTGTGTCTAGGGCCTCTCTAAACTGCAAAAAAGCCTTAGGCCTGCTCTGCTTCAATTCAACCCAACTCAACTGAATTTAAAAAAAAAAAAATTTATTAAGTTTCCATGCTGCCTTTCCCCAAGAGATTTTAACAATCCTACACGGGTAAAGGAATTTTCAAAGAATTTTTTTTTAAATAGGTATCTGGGGAGGCAGAAAGTACGCTGAACTTTAAGTCAAGGAAGGCAGGAATTTCAATCTGGATTTGGCTACTTACCACCTGTGTGATCTTGGACAAGTCACTTACTTCTCTGAGCTCCTTCCCTTTGACTGAAAACTGAAGGGTTTGGACTAGCTGGCCTCTGAGTTTCCATGTTAATTAAGCCCAAGCCCAAGTCTAAGATAATAAATTCTGTCCCATGAACCTGGCTCCCCTGAGCCATCATGGCTAGAGAACTTGAGGGCTTTGGGGCTACCAGAGAGTTGTAAGCAGTTGCTTTATCCCTCTAGCAACAATGTATTCTCAGGATATTAGGAAAGTAATCATAACTCTTTAAGGTCTGTGAAGCACTTTCCTATATACATTAGATCGTGTGATATTTACAACAACTCTGTGAGATAGTTGCTATTATTATCCCTAATTTGAAAGTGAAGATATTGAGGTGATGTGGTTTGCCATATGGGGCAAAGAAGTATCTAAGGAGAGATTCAGACCTACATTTTCCTTATTCCAAATATAGAACTCTATCCACTGTTCTTGAAGGGACCTCAGGGGAAAACTAGTCTCACAATCTCATTTTACAGATGAGGAGACTGAGGTCCATTTTCTGTACCAGGAAATTTCAGTATGCAAGCATTGCATAGTGTCCTGATTTCCTAAATACTGATTCTGAGAAAAGGAAAAACAGGTCCAGAATGGGGTTAAAAGTTTATCATGTGTGCATTTTCCCTCAGCGAGCTGGTATGGTATTTACTGGCACTCAATTGGACTTGGAGTCAAAAAGTCTTGAATTCATATCTCACTTCAGACACTTGCTGCGTGACTCTGAGTATGGTATTTAACCTTTCAGCAAGTTTAGCCCTTAAAGTTACTGTTATTTTTCCAGCTTAGGCAGGAGAGGACTAGAGAAAGAAATTTAATAAATTAAATAAAAGATTCTTTGCATAGGAAATCAAGTTGGAAAACCTTGAAGAAGCAGGAAGATAGAAGGCTAGGCTAAGTCTAAAACTTGGCTTAGGGGACAGCTGGTTTCCTTCTCCTATTCTTTCACTCTTTGTCCCAGTTGAGGCAAGCTATTTATCCGGAGTTTTATCTTCTGAGCTTCTTAGTTAGACTTTGGTGAAGCATTAGATTAGCACAGCTCATAATAGAGAAGGTCTCAAAGCATGCATGAGGAAGAAGGAAGAAGCCACACAGGAAACTCATGCTTTCTGCCTGCAAGCAGTCAACAGCAACCACACGGTGCCTGTAAGGACCAACAAAGGCACCATCGAATAAAAATAACTGGGGATGTGATTGCAGGAGGGAGGCTATGATGGGGGAGGAGGAATATAGCCTAGAGAGAGGGATGTAGAATTTTTATTTTTTCTTTGCCATTACAGAGAGGGCTTTGCCACTGCCACAAGGCATATAAGTATGAGACTAAGAGATGGAAGTGAAGATGGTATCATCAAATGGTCACTGTGGAAATTGTTCTCCTGATTTTGCTTTCTTGGCTCTGCATCAGTTCGTACAAGTCTTTCCAACTTTCACTATAATTCCTCAAATTCATACTTTCTTATAGTGTTATCACATTTGATTATTTTCACATAACATAATTTATCTTGCCATTCCCTACCATTGAAAGGTACCCAGCGGATCACAGATTTAGAGCTGGAAAGGACCAATGTTAACTGATCCAATACTTTGTTTTCATAGATGCAGCCCAGGGAGTTTAGGAACAAGTGGTAAAGTCAGAATTTGAATTTATATCATCTGATTCCAAAACTCATACTCTTTTCATGCTCTATTCTGTAGTGGCAGGACAGAGGAATAGGATACTTTTTTGGGGAGTGAAATAGTAGTAGTAGTAGTAATAGTAGGTAGTAGTAGTAGTAGTAGTAATAGTAGTAGTAGTAGTAGTAGTAGTAATAGTAGGTAGTAGTAGTAGTAGCAGCAGCAGCAACAGCAGCAGAGCAAAAACCTGGAAGAAAAATTAATAGCATGTTATAATAAAATCTGAAGAATATGGATTTAAACCCCAATTTATTTCCTCTGTGACTTTGGGCAAGTAATTTCACCCATTTGGACCTCAGTTTCTTCATCTGCAAAAGAGGAGTTGGGTTAAAACACTGAAGTCACTTCTAGTTTTAAATCTATCATTACCTTTGACTTGTGACTGGATGAACAAATCACATTACTGAATATAATGAAATATTATGCCATATTTTAAAAAGTATGAAAGTGAGGAATTCAGAAGAAGTTAGAAAGACTTTTATGAACTGATGCAGAACAGAATCAGGTGAACAATTTACATGATGGCTACAATAGTATAAAGGGAGGAACCATTTATTAAGCATCTATTATATTCCAGACATAATACAAAATGTTCTATAAATATTATCTTAACTGATACTCACAATAACCCTGGGAGGTGGTATAGTTATTATCATCTTATAGTTAAGGAAACTGAAGCAGACAGAGGTTAAGTGACTTGGCCAAGCTAAGTATCTGAGATTATATTTGAACTTAGGTTTTCTTGACTCCAGGACTTTATTCATCTCGCCATGTTGCACTACAGGGAAATGAAAATAACAATGAAGGATTTCCTGACTTGGATCCATGCAATGGACCAATAATGGTTTTAGAGGACTGGTAGTTAAATATTTGGTTCCTGCCTCCTAGCAGAAGCATTTTTCAGCCCTCAGGGCAGCTAGGGTGGCTCAATAGATAACAACTAGGGGCAGCTAGATGACACAGTGGATAGAAAACCAGCACTGAAGTCAGGAGGACCTGAGTTCAAATTTGATCTCAGACACTTAGCACGTCCTGGCTGTGTGACCCTGGGCAAGTCACTTAACCCCAATTGCCTCAGCAAAAAAAAAAAAAAAAAAAAGTAAAATAAAATAAAAAAACTTAAAAAATAAATTTTCAGAGCTTTGATTTGTTTTCCTTAACTATAGCTATTTGTTATAAACTGTAATCATTTGTTAGAGGGGCAGGTTCCATGGCAGTGGGTAGCCACTGGGATAGTTGACATGTATAAGGTTTACAAAGCACTGCACTTGCAACATTTCATTTAACCCTCATGACAACCTTGAGCAGGTGCTATTATTATCCTTATTTTATGGATGAGAAAAACTGAGGCTGAAAAGTTAAGTGCCATGACCAGGGTCACACAGTTAGCAAGTATCTGAACTGAGATATGAATTCAAGTCTTTCTGACCCTAAGTCCAGTTGTCTGCTGGTAACTGTTGTGTTCCCCAGCTCACTGGGGGGAAATGCACGCACAACATACGTTTAATCTGTATTACTAATCTTTTCTTCATCACTTTCTTGAGTCTAGACAATCCACAAAATAACAAATCCAGCCCTGATTTGCCTCTCCTGAGCCAGTTCAAGCTGGTTTCAGCACAGCCCTAGCTGCATGACTTCAGCAAAGTCAGTGTAACCTTTTCTGAACCTCAATTTCTTCATCATTACCATGAACCTGACAATACTTCCTTTGCTCACTTCACAGAGTTGTTGTGAGGCTCCCATGTGAAAGTATTCTATAACCTCAAAACACCAGATAAATATGAGAAACCATTCCACATGGCATACCCACAGGAAGCACCAGGGGTGATGGTCCTCCCAGGGGGGGCCAGCCCTGATCCTTAGCTTCTAAAGCTTCCAGGGTCAGCAGTTTGGGGTGGGAAAGTCTTCTTCACCTCTTCTCCCTTCTCCCTGTGGAAGCACTTGGTCCTGTCCTTGGGACGCCCCTGAAGCCCCTCCCCCAAGATGCTTATGAGCCAAGACCTGCCTTCCCTTGCCTTGGGATGAGGTCACCCCCCTGGAATTAGGGTGGGGCTGGACCTGCCAGCACTCTCTCTCTGGGCTAACCTCCCAAGTTCTTTCTTGCCCCCAGCTTTCCCACTCCAGGGGCCTACGAAGCAGTTTTCCCTACTATAATCTGTTAATGGACCAGCTGAGGGTTTGCAAAGTCTCCCAAGAGTGGGTGGATATTAGGGTGGTGTAAGGCAAGATTCAGAGTAAGCAGGATTAGAATTCTCTGAGGATTTAGCTTGCGAAAGACTGTGAGCTGGGGAAGTCACAGTACCATAGCAGTTTAGAACTGGAGGGGAATTTAGAGATTATCTAGGACAAACTACCTCACTTGACATCTGAGGAATGGAGCTCAAGGAGGTAAGGGATCACTGTTCTTAAGCTGGACTTAGGCACTACCAGCAGCACCAGACACCCACAAATATCACTGCTAGAGTAGCCATGCTTGCAGAGACAGTCCCCAAATGGCAGTGATATCCCAAGAGCCCATCCCTGACCCTCTCCTGATACTGATCATAGACCCTTAAAGCTGACAGGGGCCTTCATGGTCACCTGGCCAAAGTTTGTATCCCAAAGCCGGTCAGTGGGGGACCCTCTCCCTTACAGGATCAAAGCATTGTACCTTCAACTCTCACAGTCTTTCTCAAGGTCAGACAGCTTTCGAATAAGTGGGACAAGCTGCAACTAGGACCCCCTTCATCTGATCAATTGAGTCTTGTTCAAATATGCTGCAGGAGAGATTTTTGCTGAGGGGTGGGATAGATTAGTCAGTCACTCAGTGAAAAAGCATTTATTGAGTGCCTGTTATGTACTAGATACGGTTCTAAATGCTGGGACTGCAAAGTAAGATAAAAAACAGTTCTTGTTCTCAAGAAGTCTCATAAGGGAGACAGCAAACTATTATGTATTGACAAGTCCTATACAAGATAAAATGTTGATAATCAACAGAGAGAAGGCACTAGAATTAAGACAGTTAAGGATAAGCTTACTGTAGGGGATGAGATTTTTAAGGAGTACTTGAAGAATGGTAGGAAGCAAAGATGAGGAGGGAAAGCCTCCCATGAATGAAGGACAGTCAGTGAATGTGTCTGAAACTGGGTCAGAGAATCACTCAGTAAGTGGGGAGTAATGTGGAAGATGGGGCTCAATTAAGGGCTTTGGAGGTCCAATGGATTATTTTATCTGATGCTGGAGGAGAGTGGTGAGGGTGCTAACATGAAAGGGCCTTCATTTTTGGAAAATCCCTTTGTGGATGAATGGAAGGCAGATTAGAGCAGGGACAGACTTGAGATAGTACCCCAGGAGGCGATCGCAGAAAATCGGAGGGCCTGCACCAAGGTCCAAGCAGAGAGAAAGGTGTATTCTAAAGATATTGCAAAGGGAAGACTGACAGGCCTTGGCCACAACAAGGCGGCCTCTGAAGTCCTGTGACTCCCAGCTATGTTGGGCCATAGCCTTTTGGCTTCTGAGAAGTGGGTTTGTGGTAGTTTTTCTGTCTGAAGCTAGCCATCACCTCATCTGTCCAGTCAAAGGGTAAATTTGGTCATTTCCAAGGCCCACTGGTCCAGATTAACTAATCGCTTGGGTCAACAAATGAATAAAATTAACTTTGCTGATATATCTGTGGAATGGTGAGAAGGGGATGATATGCAATAGCCATGATATCGATGTATTTCTGGAGGCCTCCTCCTCCCATTCCCCCAAAGACAACAAATTCTCCTGGTGAATAATTCCCTAATGTATTACCCATTGAAAAGAGTTTTGGATTTGGCATCAAAGCTCAAATACCACCTCTGTGATTTACCTATGTGACCTATTTAAATTCTCATTTCCTTCACATGTAAAATGAGGGAATTGGATCAGAGAGCCTCAATGTCTTTTCTAGCTTCAAAATCTGTGATTTACTATGAAAATATCTGTTCTTCTGTTTGTTGCTTCTTAGAAGAGAGAAGTAGCCCTGCCTTGGAGAAAAAAAGAGAAAAAAGGTGCAGGAGGGACTCAAACTTCTATGTTATTTTCAGGCTTGATATCCCAGAAGAACATTTCTAGGGACAAGTCCTCCTGCCTCAAGTCCTAACTGGCTGTCTTTTTTTTTAATAAAAATATTTTAAAGCTTTTTCAGTTTCAAAATACATATATAGATAGTTTCAATTTTTTTCTCCTTCCCTTCTCCCTCTCCCCTAGACAGCAAGTAATCCAATATATGTTGAACATGTATAGTTCTTCTATGCATATTTCCACAATTATCATGTTGCACAAGAAAAATCAGATCAAAAAGGGGAAAAATGAGAAAGAAAACAAAAAAGCAAGCAAATAGGGAAAAAAGGTGAAAATACTATGTTGTGATACACTTTTAGTCCCAAAACTTCTCTTTCTAGATGCAGATGGCTCTCTCCATCACAAGTCCATTGGAAGTGGCTTGAATTATCTCATCGTTGAAAAGAGCCACATCCATCAGAATTGATCATCGTATAATCTTACTGATGTATACAATGTTCTCTTGGTTCTATACACTTTACTTAGTATCATGTTCATGTAAGTCTCTCCAGGTCTCTGAAACCATCCTGCTGATCATTCCTTATAGAACAATAATATTCCATAACATTTATATACCATAACTTATTCAGCCATTCTCTAATTGATGGGTATCCACTCAGTTTCTAGTTTCTTACTACTACAAAAAGGGCTGCCACAAACATTTTTGCACATGTGGGTCTCTTTCCCTCCTTTAAGATCTCTTTGGGATACAAGCCCAATAGAAACACTGCTGGATCAAAGGGTATGCACAGTTTGATAGTCCTTTGGGCATAGTTCCATATTACTCTCCAAAATGGTTGAATCAATTCACAACTCCACCAACAATACACAAGTGTCCCAGTTTTGCCATATCCGCTCTAACATTCATCATTATCTTTTTCTGTCATCTTAGCCAATCTGAGAAGTGTGTAGTGGTACCTCAGAGTTGTCTTAATTTTCATTTCTCTAATCAATAGTGATTTGAAGCATTTTTATATGACTAGAAATAGTTTTAATTTCTTCATCTGAAAATTTTCTATTCACATCCTTTGACCATTTATCAATTGGAGAATGGCTTGTATTCTTATAAATTTGAGTCCATTCTCTATATATTTTAGAAATGAGGCCTTTATCAGTCAGAATCCTTGGACGTAAATATTTTTATTCAGTTTTCTGCTTCCCTTCTAATCTTGTCTACATTGGTTTTGTTTATATGAAAACTTTTTAACTTAATATAATCAAAATTATCCGTTTTGCATTCCATAACGTACTGCAATTTTTCTTTGGTCACAAATTCCTTCCTTCTCCAGAGATCTGAAAGTTAGACTATTCTTTGTTCTTCTAATTTGCTTATAGTATCATCACTTTCATATTTAAATCATGAACCTATTTTGACCTTATCCCAGCATAGGGTATTAGGTGTAGGTCAATGCCTAATTTCTGCCATACTAATTTCCAATTTTCCCAGCAATTTTTGTCAAATAGTAGCTAACTGGTTGTTTTTAAAATAGCCTGGGGATTGGAAGAAAGCAAAGTTTTGCAATGTGGATGGGTTAGGGATGGTCTCTGATCTCAAGTTGATAATTACTGCTTATAAACTCAAAAGTCATCAGAAAAAATGACTAAAATTATATTTCACACATCAACAAAAAAAGGAAAAATAAAAGTGAGCCTGGAATGTCTGAGTCATCCTCCAGAGCTCTTTAAATTACATGTTCTTTAGGGAACCTTTCCTTATGACTGCCTCCTGTTGCCTGGGAGAGTGTGGAGCCATTAGGGAGCTCACTTGTGCCAGATGCCTTTTGGTTGGGTTTGAGGACTCAGTGGGCAGCCTAAGATTGTTTGTTTTGGGCTCAAAGTCAACCATAAACAAATATTAAAAGAACCAACGGAGCTTGGAGTGTCATGCTTTTGCTCACAGCTTTTCAGCTCTTTGACTCTGGTTTGGAGTTTGAATAAAACTATTAAAATCATTGATATTTTTTGTTTTTGCATCAACAAGAGGCAGTGTGGTATATTAGAGAGCCATCCTTAATTCTAGAAAAACTTCAATTCCTTCTGGTACAAACTACCCGTGTGACCTTAGGCAGGCAAATCCTTCCACTTTTCAAGATTCTCAAAAACATTCCAAGGCCATACATCTCAGAAAAGTTACTAATTCACATTAGCAGAAGGAATTTTCTTGTCTATGAATTCCCTATAGCAATGAAATCACGTATTGTTGTTCAGTCATTTTGAGTCTTGTCTGATTCTTTGTGACACCGTTTGGTGTTTTCTTATCTAAGATACCATTTCCTTCTTCAGCTCATTTTACAGATATAGAAACTGAGGCAAGCAGTGTTCAGTGATTTGCCCAGGTTTACACCTGGACATCATTAAGTGTCTAGATTTGAACTCTGGGAGATGAGCCTTCTTCACTGCTGGTCTGACCATCTATCTATCCATTGCACCACATAACAGCCAGTCTAATCCCTACTACTCTCATTCTCTATAAATCCTACCCCCCCCCCCCTACTCTTTAAGTCAATCCTTATAACACATACTGAAGAAAAAACGAAATAAGAACAGATAAGCAAAATCACACATCTTCTCTATAACTAACAGTAATGCAATATATAATAGAGCAACATTGCATGCCCTGCAGTCACTCACTTCTGTAAAGAGAGAGTTTTCTTAACTCTTCTCCAGGACTGAGCTCTGTCAGTATAGTCAAACAGCATGTCTTTCCTTCCTTTTTTTTTCTTTCCTTCCTTCCTTCTTTCCTTCTTTCCATCTATGTTGTTATAGTCATTGAGCATGTTGTTTTCCTGGTTCTGATAATTTCATTCTGTATCACTGGATGTCTTCCCATGCTTCTCTGAATATACTTTTAACACATACATACATATTCAAAATATATCTGATATATTACTTGAAAAAATACACACACACACACACACACACATATATATATATATATATATATATTCAATACATATGGAATATGTACCTTGAATATATGTGTATATATACATATATTGTATACACACATGTACATATATATACATACCTATTCAAGAGCATGACCATTTTCATCACCTTTTGGAAGTACAATTCCATATTACTTTTTATAATAGTTGAACCATTTCAAAGTTGCACCAACAGTAAATTACTATGCCATTTTTCCACTGCCTGACAGAAATTTATATATAAATAATCAAGGCAGTATGGACAAGGACAGAGGCAGATCCACAATCCATACCGTTCCACTTTCCAATTGATCAAGTTGATATATTTTTGGGGGGGAAAGGAGGTTGTTTTAGGGTTTGTATGTCTTTTGTTTAAATGAGGACTAATAAAAAAAGTACTTAATATCAGTCTGTATCAAAGCTTCTCTTCTCAGGCTTTTTCATGAAATGGAAATGATCCTGGATTATTATAGACTATACCAGGTAAACATCAGCTCTAATAGATCTTATAAAACCAGAACAACTTTGAGTACAAACTCAAAAATAGACTTTTATTTGTCTTCTGAGGATGAGCCTAGCTAGGTTTAAAAAAAGCTCATCCCCCACTGATACATTATTGGTGGAATTGTGAGTACATCCAGCTATTCTGGAGAGCGATTTGGAACTATACTCAAAAGTTATCAAACTGTGTATACCCTTTGAGTCAGCAGTGTTACTACTGGGCTTATAACCCAAAGAAATCTTAAAGGAGGGAAAGGGATCCACAGGTGCAAAAATGTTTGTGGCAGCCCTCTTTGTAGTGGCCAGAAACTGGAAACTGAGTGGATGCGCATTAATTGGAGAATGACTGAATAAATTGTGATATATGAATATTATGGAATATTATTGTTCTATACGAAATGACCAGCAGGAGAATTTCAGAAAGGCCTGGAGAGACTTACACGAACTGATGTTGAGTGAAATGAGCAGGACCAGGAGATCATTATATACTTCAACAACAATACTATATGATGATCAATTCTGATGGATGTGGCCCTCTTCAACAATGAGATGAACCAATCAGTTCCAATAGAGCAGTAATGAATTGAACCAGCTACACCCAAGGAAAGAACTCTGGGAGATGACTATAAACCACTACATACAATTCCTAATCCCTCTATTTTTGTCCGTCTGCATTTTTTGTTTCCTTCACAGGCTAATAGTACTCTATTTCAAAGTCCAATTCTTTTTGTACAGCAAAATAACTATTTAGACATGTATACATATATTGTATTTAACATATACTTTAACGTATTTAACATGTATTGGTCAATCTGTCATTTGGGGGAAGGGGTGGAGGAAGGAGGGAAAAAGTTGGAACAAAAGGTTTTGCAATTGTCAATGCTGTAAATTAGCCATGCATATATCTTGTAAATAAAAAGCTATAATAAAAAAAAAAAAGCTCATCCCCAGAAGGTTGGCCACTAGGAAATGAATTTTTTTCAGCCATAGCAACTCAAGATTATATTCATGGAAGGGCTGCTATAAGCACTTAGCAAGAATTCTTATTTCCATTTAAGATGAGCTTTGGAGAGATGAAAGGGACCTTAATGCATTCTGAACCATACTTTCATGTTAGAAAATTATTAGAATATTAGAAAACTGAGGAACAAGGAAATTAAGTTGATCAAGGTCACACAAAGTGCAATTGTATTAAATAGGCTTGGAATGCAGATCTTCTGACTCTGGAGACAGCATTCTTTCCACTATACCATGCTTATTCAAACATAGCTACCAGATCCTCTTACTGGTTATTATTAACTCCACATCTAGCATCGCACATTATTCAGGAATAAGATTGTTCCATCCACTGGTCAGTCAGAATCAGATTATATCAGCCCATAGAACCCACCATTGTGAGCCAGAGAAAGCAAAACTCATTGAGAAGTAGGAGGTAAGAAAGCCTCAGGAGGACAGCCCCTCACTTTTGCTTATCAAAGAAAGGACTTTCCTATGCCTTCAAACCAAGCTCAGAAGAGCTATAAATAATCTATGATTACCCAGAGGATATGCTATTAGAAGGAAAAGCATGACATGCTTCCAGGATGGAAGCGCACGTGTTGGGAAGGGTTGTGCTCAAGAATCTTGGATATCTTCCATTCATTCATTTGACTTCAGTAATCAAATCTGTGGGCTGTAGTGTGCTGTGAGTAAGAGGTTTTGTGAGTTAAAACAATAGTAGGATGAAGGCTGCCGTGTTTGCTTACATAGCACATCTTTTGCAGGGAACACCATGGTCCTTAAGAACACTGGAAGTAGACAGGTGAGGACAAGAAAAGACTGGCAGATTTAGGAGCATTTGAAATATTACTGTCCTGGACAACAAAATCACAGATTCAAAGGAGTTGGCAGATAATACAGAGACCCAACTCATGCTTTAATAAAAAATTCTCCACATCACTGACAAGTGACCATTCAATTATGCCTTGGGGGCTTAGGGCAAGGAGAAACTTATTAGCATCTCTTTCTACTGCCAAAGGAGCTGGTCAAAGTCCCCATGATTCCAAATCATGAGATGGAGTTTCTCAAACATGAATCTTTCTTTTCTTTTTAATAATAGTTTTTTTATTTTCAAAATACATGTAAAGATAGTTTTCAACATTCATCCTTGCAAAACTTTGCATCCCAAATTTTCTCCCTCCCTTCTCCCCACTCCTCCCCTAGACAGCAAGTAAACCAATGTTAAACATGTGCAATTCTTCTATACATATTTCCATAATTATCATGCTACACAAGAAAAATCAGATCAAAAAGAAAAAAAATGAGAAATAAAACAAAAAGCAAGTAAAAAAACAACAAAAAGTTAAAATACTATGTTGTGAACCTCATTCAATGCCCATAATTCTCTCTCTGGGTACAGATGACTCTCCCCATCACAAGTCTATTGAAATTGGTCTTAATCATCTCATTGTTGAAAAGAACAAATCCAACAGAGTTGTTCATCACATAATCTTATTGTTGCTGTGTATAATGATCTCCTGGTTTTGCTCATTTTACTTAGTATCAGTTCATGTAAGTCTAGGCCTTTCTGAAATCTTCTGCTGATCATTTCTTATAGAACAATAATATTCTATAACATTTATATATCATAACTTTTTCAGTCATTTCCCAAATGATGAACAAAGGATGAATCTTTGAAGGAATACAGCTTTTGTGAATGCTTCGTTAGATGGGAAATATTCCAAAACAAAGGAAATACAAACAAATACAATAATTTGTATTTAAATACAAATTATTTTTAAAATAATAAAATATTATTTTATTATTTTGGAATAAGCAAACTACACTTCACCAAGCATTAGTAAAGGCTATTAAAGGTATGTGCTGTTGAATCTGACTGATGTAATAGAAAATTATTTGCCACAGGATAAAGCCTATGAAAAAACTAAGTTTCAAGATCCAAGAATGACACCAAAAGGTCCTCCATGGGCAATATCATCATGAATTCAACCAACAGTATGCCAATAAAGAAATGCCCCCAAATCATGCGGATTTGTTTGTGGAAGCAGAGAGACTTATTATAGCAGTTTGGGTTCAGGTTATTGTCAAAAGAAATTATAGAAGAATTAACCTCAAGGAGACTGAGCTTAGTAATCAATATAGATTATGCATGAAAATAGTAAAAATTATTTTATATATTACTGTGGGCACTTACTTCCTAAATACCTGGAAAGATCTACTAGCTTACTTGGCAGATAGTTTGCTATCTGTCATCGCCTTTTAGATGACAAATCCTTATACTACAAATATAGACCTCAAAATATCTTTAAGAATCCAATCAATAAATGATACAAGAACTGGACCATTATCTCAGATAAAATTTCCTACAATTGCCTAGACAGAATATTGATCCATAAAAATTTAAGAACAATATTTTTAGGGGATGTTACCAGTTTAGATATTCATCATCTCCAAGCTACATAGAATGAAAAACCTTTAAAATACTGAGATCTAGCAGAGTGGACCAAAATCATTGGGAAATAGATTGAGGTATGTATGTATCATTCCATGGATCTTGTCTGCTTTTGGAGCTGTTCTGGGAATGCTTTCAGAGAATAGACTTATTATCCTGTTCTGGTCTAAGCCTGATTCAGTTTAGGATTGATACTGGAATAAAGTGGAACATTCATAAGTCTTTAACCAGTTAGCAAAAGGAGATCGACTTAGCCATAACAGGAGGATTTGATGACACCTTGAAGTTATTTAAGTGAGGAAAGCATCCTTGTCTACATTCCCCATCTTTATCTATCAACCAAATCTCTGACATGCTTTCTCTCGCCCTAGGTGGCTGATTTGTACTCCCATGATGAGAAAGTGAAGTCAACAGTCTGAGTTCTTAGTCCCCTGAGCCAACCCATTCTCAAGCAATGTCTTAATATCCTTTAAGGAAAAAAAAAAGTCTCAACTGCCTGGGAGGAGGGGTTAAGATATTGCTTTTCCCACAAATCTAATACTTTTATTCAACTATAAAAATCAATTATTCCTTCTACTTGTGTCATATTTCATAAATTATTAAATATGAATGAAAATAACAAGATAATAACTTGCTTCATAATCATTTCTAACTGAACTGTCAAAAAAGAAGAGAAAAACCAGATGATTATAATAATAATAATAATAATAATAATAATAACAATACCTTATGTTTGTAAAATACTTTACAAAAGACTTTCACATCTGTCTTAACGTAGGTAGGGCAGATAACACTATTATTATTTCCATAGAAGCTGAGAAATATAGTGACTTGCTCACAGAACTAAAAAGTCTAAAATATAAACCAGATCCTTGTGCTTTGCAATTTTCACTATACTTTGTTGTTATCTCTAAGGGATTACAGGAATCACATATCCTTGGAAATTATATAATTGACTATGCATATGGTTTGATATGAGAAACTGGAGTAATATGGACTTCCCATTCCTTTGCCACCTTCAGTGTAGGTTTCTGTAGCTTCTATCTTATTTTCTATTATTGTTGTTGTAGTTATTCCATTCATATCTGATTCTTTGTGACTCCATTTAGGGTTTTCTTTACACTGATACAGGAATGATTTGTCATTTCCTTTTTTCAGCTCATTTTACAGATGAGGAAACTGAGGCAAATAGGATTAAGTGATTTGCCCGGAGTCACACAGCTAATAAGTATCTGAGACCAGATTTGAACTCAGGAAGAGGAGCCCACAGATTCCAAGCCCTATGTTCTATCTACTATGTCCCCAGGCTGCCCTCTTCTTTTACTACTTGGGGACAAAAGAAGGGAAATTTATTTTGCAAAAACCTTTTCCTATATTTATAGGCTTTCCTGGCTTCTTCTTCTTCTTCTTCAATTTTCCCATGATGTCTACCACATTTCAGCTTTCCCTACTGGTTATAGTACAGAATTATATTATAACCACATTGTGAAGAAATCTCAGGGTATGGGGTATGCACTCATAAAAAATGTTTAAATGATATTCTTTTTAAAACTGTCACTCTTAAATGATTTTACTCTTTCTCCCCATATGTCCCCCACTATAGAGTCCAATCTTGTAACAAAAAAGGGTAGCTAAGCAAAACAAATTAATACATTGGTTATATAGGAGAATGGACACTTTATTCTGTACAATCAGAAAACTGCTTTTTCTGGGGAGGGGATTCAAAGTCAGGCCTTCTTGACTTTGGTTAAGTGCTCTATACATTACCCATCTACACCAACATTTCCTAGATGATGGGTACCTCCTTTCCTCCCCATTGTTTGCTACTATGAAAAGTGCTGCTATAGATATTTTTGTAGATGTGAGGCCTTTTTGTCTATCCTTTACCTTTTTGGGAATGATGTTCAAAAGCTTAATTTTGGATCTGATGTCAGGAAAAACTTCTAAACAATTAGAGCTGTTCAAAAGTGGATTGGGCTGCTTCAAATGTTATTATTCTTTGAGGTCTTCAACTTTTGTTATTTCTGTTAAGTTACTTCAGTTATACTTGACTTTCATGAGGCCATTTGCAGTTTTCTTAACAAAAATAATAGAGTGGTTTGCCATTTCCTTTTCCAGAAAATTTTACAGATGAGGAAACTGAGGCAAACAGGATTAGGAACTCCTTAAGGATAAATTATTTGCAAAGACTGGATGACCACTTATTGGGGATTTTATAGTGAGGATTCCTTTCTTGTGTGAATTGTAGCAGACCCTACTGAGATCCCTCCCAATTCTAAAATTCCAAAAAACCCTCATTTTAAAATTTGAGGCTGAACATTAAGTAACTTGTCCAACATACAATAAGCAGAACCAAAATTCTAACCCAGGTTCTTGAAATCCAAATCCATAGTTGTTTCCAAGTTGCCATATTGTCTTCATGACTTTTTGTGGCCAAAAAATGAAATAATGACCAGTGGACAGTCAATCCTCTAAGAAGGAGCATTTGTGTACTTAACCCATTTTCAAAACGTTTCCAGCTAGAACTGGTGCTCTATGGGCATAATCTTTGAGTAGCTCCAGGTCAGGATGGCTCATCAGAGAGGTCATTAAAGAAGGTGGGGTTTATTATAAATAATAAGTATTGTTTCCTATAAAAGAGCTAGTTTTCATATGTTTAAATCATGAAACAGTTCCTTCAAAAGGATCCTATTGTCTGTCCTATTCCTAATCCATAGCTACCTCCTCTAGGGCATTAAAGAAGGTGGAGGCTGGCCTGGAGATCATATGAAAAAACACCAGTGGTGGGACTAGACAGAAGCAGCAGCATTTTTGAAACCTCTCAAGCCAAATATGCTAAGGAAACATGGCAGATGGTCAGAAAGAGATTACCAGGGATCCTTAGGCTAGCACTGGATATAGGACTGAACACTATTTGGAAAATCAATTGCCTGTGTCCAGTTCTGGGTCATAGTTCAGGAATGTAAAGGAGTACTTTTGGGAGGGAGGGAGAGAATAAAAGAGAAAGAGAGAGAGAGAGAGAGAGAGAGAGAGACAGACAGACAGACAGACAAAGGAGAGTACCCTGAGGAGCACTATCACTTTTGATCACAAGGGATCAGAGACCCTGAAAAAAAATATTACTTCTGGTCCCAAGGAAGAAGGAACCCTAAGAACCAGTATTAACTAAAATCCTAAGGAGTTAGGAACAATTCCTGGATAAGGACCAGAGTGACATACCAGGAGACAAATGACCATACCTCTTCACAAATCACAGCACCTCAGAAGCTCAAAAAAATGTCCAGCTCTAGAACTAGCTCTGAAAATAACAGCATGAAATTGCCTGAAACTTTGAGATAGTTCCCCTTCTCCATCTTTCCCCAGTGGGAACAGAGTCTAATTTTAACATAAATTTCAAAATCAAGAAGTAAGGTGGAAACAACAGAAAAAGATCAAGATGCAAACTCGAAGACAATAAAATCAAAATAGCCAAAAGCTATAAGCAAAGTTTTAAAGGAGAATATGAACTGAACACAAGCTGAACAAAAATTGCTGGAAGAGCTACAAAAATTATTTTCAAAATCAAATAAAAGTGATAGAGAAAAATTAGGTAAAGAAATGAGATCAAAGGAAGATTATTATGAAAGATTGTTAAAAGAGACACAAAAATACTGAGGAAAACACATTAAAGAACAGACTTAACCAAATGGGAAAAGAGGAAAAATAATTTCTTAGTAAATAGATTTAAGCAAGTAGAAACTAATGACTCCATGAGGCACTAGGAAATAATAAAACAGTCAAAAGAAGGGAGGGGAGGAGAAATGTGAACCATTTCACTGGAAAAGCAACTAGAAAATAGATCAAAGAGAAATAATTTAAGAATTATTGCACTACCTGAAAGTCATGACCAAGGAAATAGTCTAGATGTCATATTTCAAGAAATTATCAAGGAAAACTGATCTGATATCTTACAACCAGTGGGTAAAATAGAATCCACACATCACCACTTGAAAGAAATCCCAAAATGAAAACTCTCAGGAATATTATAGCCAAATCCCAGTGCTCTCAGGTCAAGGAGAAAATATTACAAGCAGTCAGAAAGAAACTGTTCAAATGCCTTGGAGCCACAGTCAAGATCATACAACAGTTAGCAACTACCATATTAAAGAAGCAGAGAGCTTAGAATATGATATTTCAGAAGGTAAAAAACCTAGGATTAGAACCAAGAATAATCTACCCCACAAAACTTAGTCTAACAGGGGGGAAAATGGGCATTTAATGAAATAGAGGACTTTCACGCATTCCTATTAAGATAAAAGATATATATATATATATGAAAAAAAGAAGCAAAGTAAAATGCAAGCAAACAACAACAAAAAGAGTCAAAATGCTATGTTGTAAACCACACTCATTCCCAGCATCTCTGGGTGTAGATGGCTCTCTTCATCTCTGAACAACTGGAACTGATTTGAACCATCTCATTGTTGAAGAGAGCCACGTTCATCACATTTGTTCATCACATAATCTTGTAGTTGCCATGTAAAATGATTGCCTGGTTCTGCTCATTTCACTCAGCAACAGTTCATATAAGTCTCTCCAGACCTCTCTGAAATCATCCTGTTGATCATTTCTTACAGAATAATAATATTCTATAACATTCATATATCATAATTTATTCAGCCATTCTCCAATTGGTAAGCATCCATTCAGTTTCCAGTTTTTTGCCACTACAAAAGGGGCTGCCACAAACATTTTTGCACATGTGGGTCCCTTTTCCTCCCTTAAGATCTCTTTGGGTAGAAACACTGCTGTATCAAAAGTTATGCATAATTTGATAACCTTTTTTTTAACATAGCTACAAATTGCTCTCCAAAATGGTTGGATCCATTCACAGTTTTTTGCACTTTTCCCATATTCCCTCCAACATTCAAATTAGACAATATTCTAAAATTTGTGGGATGCAGCCAAAACAGTATTTAAGGGAAATTTTATATCTTTAAATGTAAGTATCAATAAAAGAAAGGAAGAACATATTAATGAATTGGCAATGCAGGAAAAAAAAAAGCCTAGAAAAAAATTATATCTTCAATTACATCAAAATGAAAATCCTAAAAATCAAAAGAGAAATTAACAAAATTTTAAAAAAGGAACTGTTGGAACCCTAGTGTTAACTCAACTTGAAACAAGATGAAAACTCAAGGGAGATATCAGAATAGCCTCTGTCCACTTATTATATACGATCCCCCAAAGGTTAACTCCTCCTCTGAGAGAATGGGATTATGGGTTTCTCCCAGAGTGCTCTCTGGCCCTAAGAGCTTCAAGGGAGGTGTGAATTCGGATATCTCAGACTAAACCCTGAAATCTCCCAAACATGTGAACTCCAATGAGTACTTAAATACTTCTTGCTTATATGAGCTCTCTAAAGGTGTGAACAGAAGCATTATTGTCTATCAGTATTAGTGACTTATCACCTTGTAAGGATTGCTTTAAGGTGTGAACCAATAAGCACTGTATCAATTCTATAGAGTTAACACCAGGATTCTGACATCTCCCTTGAGTTTTCACCTTGTTTCAAGTTGAGTTGACACTAGGATTCCAACAAGGAACTACTAAATTAATAAATAAAACCAGGATCTGATTTTATGGATGAGGGGATGATTTAAAAAAATAAAAGATATATTACTACTATCAAAAATGAAAAGGATGAATGTACTACCAATGAAGATGAAATTAAAGTGATTTTAGGGGTTATTTTGTCTAATTATATGCTAGTAAAACTGACAATCTAAATAAAATTGATGAAAATTTATGAACAAACCATGCCGATTAACAGAAGAGAAAATAAAATACTTAAATAAACCTATCTTATAAAAAACAAATTATAAGAGTCATCAGTTCTTCCCCAAGAAAAAATCCTCAGAACCTAAAGAACTTACAACTGATTTCTACCAAACATGTAAAACACAATTCATTCCAATATTACATAAACTATTTGAAAAAATAAGTAAAGAAGGAGTCTTACTAAATTTCTCTTATGAAATGGGTCCCTAAACCAGGAAGAGCAAAAACAGAGAAAGAAAACTATAGATTAATTCCTTTAATGAATACTGATGCAAAAAAAAAAAATCAAATACTAGCAAGATGATAAAAATATATCACAAAGATCATGCACTATGACCAAGTGGAATTTATGACAGGGATATAAAACTGATTCAATATTAGGAAAGCTATCAACATAATTGACCATATCATTAACAAAAGCAACAAAAATCATATGACTATATCAACAGAGGCAAAAAGCCATTAATAAAATACAACACCCATTCTTTTTTAAAGCCATTAGAAAGCATGTGAATTAATGGAGCCTTTCTTTAAAATGATAAATAGTATCTATCTAAAACTAAAAACAAAGACTATCTGTAATGAGGATAAACTTGAAGCCTTCCCAATAAGATCAGGAGTAAAGCAATGATGTCCATTATCACCAATAGTATTCAAACTTATACTAGCAAAGCTAGGTGTAGCAATAAGACCAGAAAAAGAAATTGAAGGAATTAAAAAAGAAAAAAGTAAGAAAAAACAAAACTATCACTCTGCAGATGATGATAGTGTACTTAGAGAATTCTAGAGAATCAACTACAATTGATCAAGACATCAAATTGATCAATATAATCAAATACAAGAACAATTAAGTTGCAAAATATAAAATAAACCCACATAAATCATAGGCATTTCTATATACTACCAACACAACACAGCAGCAAGAGTCAGAAAGAAAAATTTCATTTAAAATAATGGTAGACAATATAAGATAACTGCCAAATCTAAACAATTGGAGAAATAGTAATTCTTTGTGGGTAAGCTAAAGTAACATGATATAATGATATATATGATTTTGATATATTATGATAAATAATTTTACATAATATATCACTATAGCAAAAATAACAATTCTACCTAAGTTAATTGGCTTATTTGATGCCATACCAATCAAACTTCTAAATTATTATTTGTAAAGCTGGAAAAAATAGGAAAAAAACATTTTGAAGAACAAAAGATCCATAATATCAAGGGAATCAATGAAACAAATGTTAAGAAAGATGGACTAGCAGTTTCAAATTTCAAACTATAATACAAAGCAGTAATCATCAAAAAATAAAAAATCCAGATAAAAAAATATAGAATGATTGATCAGTGGAATAGATTAAATACATAATACACAGTAGTTAATGATGATAGTAATCTAGTGTTTGATTCAAAGATCCAAGTTTTTGGGATAAGAATTTAGAACTGGCAGGAAAACTGAAAAGCAGTTTGATAGAAAGTAGACATAGATCAGCATTTCATACCATATACCAAAATAAGATAAAAATGGGTTAATGATTTACAGGGGTGGAATATAATAAAGGGTGATATAATAAAGTTTGCATAGCATGGGGAAAAGTGCCTGTCAGATCTATGGATAAACTAGAAATTTATGTCCAAGCAAGAGAGAGAGAGAGGATCACAGGAAGTAAAATGGATGATTTTAATTACATGAAATTAAAGAGCTTTGGCAAAGCAAAACCAATGAAGCTAAAATTAGAAGAAAACAGGAAAGCTGGGGTGGGGGAAAATTTTTCAGCAAGTTTCTCTGATAAAGGCCTCATTTCTCAAATATATTGGGAACTCAGCCAAATTTATAAAAATTGGACTCATCCCCAGTTGATAAATGGTCAAAGAATATGAATAGGCAATTTTCAGAAGAAATCAGAGCTTCACTAATCACATGGAAAAAAAAAAAGTCCTAAAAATCACAAGTAATTAGAGAAATGCAAATTAAAACAACTCTATTATACTATCTCATACTTATCATATTGGCTAACGTGATGGAAAAAGAAAGTGATGAATAATGGAGAAGATGTGAGAAAATTGGGACACTAAGATATAAGTAGGTGGAGTTGTAAACTAGTCGAACTTTCTGGAGAACAATTTAGAACCACCTCCAAAAAGCTATAAAACACCCATACTTTTACCAGATCTGTATTCCAAAAAGATCAAAGAAAAGGGAAATGGTTTTATTTGTATAAAAATGTTTATAACATCTCTTTTTAAATTGGCAAGGAATTGGAAATTAAGGGGATGCCTATTAACTGGGCAATGCCTAAACAAGTTGTAGCATATGGTTGTGATAGAATACTATTGTGCTATTAAAAAATTATGAGCAGGATGGTTTCAAAAAATTCTAGGAAGACTTATATGAACTAATGCAAAGTAAAGTGAGTAAGATAAGGAGAGCATTGAACAAAGTAATAGCAATATTGTTAAGGATGATCAACTATGAAAGACTTAGGTACTCTGATGAAGACAATAAACGAAGACAATTCCAAAGGAGCCATGATAAAAAAAAAAAAATATATGCTACCCATCTCCAGAGAGAGAATTAATGAACTCTGAAAACAGATTGAAGTGTTCTCTTTTTCTTAACTTCATTTTTCTTGCTTTATTTTTTGGTCTGTATTTTCTTTTGCAACATGGTTAATATGGAAATATGTTTTGCATAAACTCACATGTATAATCAACATCAAATTGGTTGCCTTTTCAAGAAAGGGGAAATGAATAGAAAGGAGAGAGATGATTTAGAACTCAAAATTTTGAAAAATTCATGTTAAATTTTTTACATGTAATTGAGAAATATTTAACAAAGTAAAAATATGTTAGGGAAAAATATATGTAATGCATTGCCAAATTTTATCATTTGTATTTTTGCAACATCTTTTATATATGTTTTCTTCTCTCCAGTTATATAGCTACCACCTTAGTACAGGCTCTCATTACTTCTATTTTGAAATGATACTATTGATTATATTCTAATTGTTTTCCCTGCCTCATATCTCTCCCCACTCAACTTAGTTGCCAAAATAATTTACCTCAAGTATAGAGTTATATGTCACCTTCCTATTCAATGAGCTCTAATGACTTGTTATTACTTCTCAAAAAAAAAATACAAATTTTCATTTGGCATTTAAAGTCCTTCCCCAGATTCTTTCAACCTTTTAGTCTCCTTCAGCTAGGAACCAGATACAGTGGCTGACTTCCTACTTGTTTTTCTTTGCACAAGAGGCACCATCTGCCATCCTTCTGCCTTTGCCCTGACTATCCTCCATAGCTACAGTGCTCTCCCTACCTCCACTTCTGGCTTCTCTATCTTCCTTCAAAAATTAATTACCTTTTAAAGGAGGCTTTTCATCATTCCTTCAGCTACTAGATTTTCCCTCTAAGATTATCTTCCATTTACTGTCAGTATACATATACATGCACATATATATGTAAAACATTGCAATTCATGTTATGCATGTGTGTATATCTGTATATACAATATATTCAGTTTCTTATACCTTATCTTCCTCAACTAAAATGTAAACTCCTTAAGGACAGAGGTTGCTTTTTTCTTTCTCTGTACCTCTAGCACTTTGTCTGGCACATAGTAGGAACTTAATAAATTCTGTTTGACTGACTGATAAGGACAAATGTTCTGATTTTCCAAAAATAAGAGAACAGTCTGCAGATTAGAATTAGAGAATCTGACTTTAATGGATGGAAAATTTTAGTAGGGAACATTAAAGAAAAAGTTGTTGAATATCTAGCAAGAGAAGTAATGATTAATTATAAAGAATCTGCATGTACATATAAAAAATAAGTCATATCAGACTGTTTATTTTTTCTTTTTCCTTTCTTCTTTCCTTTCTTTCTTTCTCTTTCCTTCCTTTTTCCCTACTTTCCCTCCCCTTCCTCCCTACTTTCCCTCCTCCTCCTCCTCCTCCTTCTTCTTCTGTTTCTTCTTCTTCTTCTTTTCTTCTCCTCCTCTTCCTTGTTCTCCCCCTCCTCTTTTTCTTCTTTACAAGATCATAAATTGTTCTATATATTGTTGATCTAAATTTTGGCAAGGTTTTTAAATAGTATTTTATTTTTCTAAATACATGTAAAGGTAATTTTCAACATTCATTTTTGTAAGATCTTATGGTAAGATTTTTCTCCCTCCCTTCCTAACCTCCTAGTTGTAGATTAAAATGATATGGATTTGATATAGGTTAAACATGTGCAATTCTTTTAAACTTATTTCCATAAAGTGGATTTCTTCAACAAAGACAAGATCTAACTTAGTTTCAATTGATCAAGGATGGACAGAAGCAGCTACACCCAAAGAAAGAACACTAGGAAATGAATGTAAACTGCTTGCATTTTTGTTCTTCTTCCCAGGTTATTTATACCTTCTAAATCCAATTCTCCCTGAGCAACAAGAAAACTGTTCGGTTCTGCACACATATATTGTATCCAAGATCTACTGTAATCTATTTAACATGTATAGGACTGCTTGCCATCTTTGGGGAGAGGGCGGAGGGAGGGAGGGGAAAAATCGGAACAGAAGTGAGTGCAAGGGATAATGTTGTAAAAAATTACCCTGGCATGGGTTCTGTCAATTAAAAGTTATTTAATAAAAAAAAATTTCCATATTTGTCATGATATGAAAGAAAAATCAGATCAAAAGAAAGAAATACATGAGAAACAAAATAAACAAGCAAACAAAATAAACAAGCAAACAAAAAAAAGGTGAAAATTCAATCCACATTCAGTCTCTATGGTTCTCTCTCTGGATGAGGATGGCATTTTCCATGCCAAGTGGAAAGTAAAGTTTTTGATAAAATATTTCATATTATTCTTGTAGAGAAAGATAGAGATTGATATGTACTAAATTCAGAACTGGTTTGATGACCAATTTTAAATAAAGTAATAATTAATGATCTAATGTCAATATGGAAGAAGATATTCAGTAAAGGACTTCCAGAATCTTTGCCTGATTCTGTCATATTTAAATTTTTATCAATGCCTTGTATACAAGGATAGATAGAATGTTCATTGGACATGTAAGTGACACTTAGATGAATATGTGGAGATAGCTGATAGTTTAGATGTCCAAGTCAGAATCCAAAAATAATTTGACTATCCAGTCATACATAGCCATAGCCATAACATAGGGCTAAATCTATTAAGATGAAATTTAACAGGGAGTAAGTATAAGCCATAAGTCTTACATGAGTACAAAAACTAACTTCATAAAGACAGACTAGGAGAGGTATGATTAGACAGCATTTTGCACGTCTTAGATCTAGGGATCTTAGTGGACTACAAGCTTAATATGGGTCCACAGTAAGACATGGCAGCTAAAAACAATAGCTTGTTCATTCTTTGATTGCATCAGCAGATTCACTAATTTTAAGAATAGGGAGGTGATAGCTCTATTATATGCTCTGAACTATTTTCTCTAAAGTATTATGTTCAGTTCTATGTGCCATGGTTAAAGAAGGACAGTGATCATTTGGTGACTGAACAGAGGAGAGACACCAGAATAGTAAAGGGACTTCACTATATGTCATATGGAATTAGGGTAAAGTAACTGGAGAGATTACCCTGAAGGAAAGACTTGGTGAATGGTGGAAGGGATTTAATAGTTGTGTTTGAATATTTGAAGGGCTGTCATATGGAAAGGGAATTATTAGATTTGAATTAGAAGCAAGGGATGGAAATAGCAAATAGGCAAATTTAAGCTCAATGTCAGGAAAATCAGAGCTATCTTAAAGTGAAGTGCCTTAGGTGATAGGATTCTCTTTTTTTGGAAATCTTCAAGAAGTTGGCTGAACATTTGTCAGGTATACTGTCATATGATTCCCCTTTTTTGGGTACAAGTAGAATTACATGGCTGCTGGAGGCCCTTCAAATTCTCAGTTGTGATTTTGTAAGATTCTTTTGGATCCTTATTCTGTCATCTAACATGTTATCAGTCCTTCCCAATTTTCTGGCACTGGAAAATTTGAAAAATATCCTCTTGTGTATTCTTAGTGAACCTGAACTCAGTCATCCAGGGAGGGTTTTCCAATAATGTTCCTTCTTTGCCCATGGAACACACCTCTAAATTCTGATCCTATGCCCCCCCACAACAAATGCACCTGTGCAGCATATGCCTGCACACATGTATTCGCGTTTTTTTGTTCAAATTCAGAAAAATGAAGACTAAGTATAGGTATTCCCTTCCCATTAGGATAGGTAGAATCCATTTCTTGGTTTGTTCTCCATCATTATCACAAAATTCTTTGAGCCTGCACTCAATACTATAATATGAGAACTCTGTGCTTTTTGGGTCATGAGAGAGGTTCTCGTGCCCCAGCCTGAGCCTCTTAGATTTTCCTCCCCGGCAAGAGCTAATGACCTCCTGGACTGGCAAATTCCCTTGATGGCAGGCCATTTGGTGAAATGTCCAAAATGTGGAAAGTCAGTGCTGTTCCCTACTTCTGCTAGGAAAGGTATTAGAAGGGCAAGTCTCCCCTTCCCCTAACCTTTCCTCTCTGGCTACTGGAATATCTCCAGCTTTCCTCTAGGGAGATTTGAGTCTGTTTTCAGATCACATAGATCAGAGCTGCTAGCCCCTGATATTCAGATCTTAGCTGGTGCTAGGGCCTGACTCATTTTTGGTTCTCTGAGATCAATGATGAAGAAGGCCAGAGGCTAAATAGGATGGGAAGGAAGTGGGAAGTTGGGGCAGGTTCAGAGTTGAAGAAGAATTAATTGTGGCCTTAGCTATCTGTCTCACTTGAAGATGAAGAGAGAGGGGAGAGTGAGAGACAGAGACAGAGACAAAGAGAGAGAGATGACAGAGACAGAGAGAGACAGAGACAGAGAGAAGGGGGGAGGAAGGGAGAGAGAGAAAAAAGAGAGAGAGAAGAGAGAGAGAGTTTTTTGGTAATTTTCCATGCCATATTTGGCCTAACACCCAAAGAAACCCAGATCCCCTTCCTCTTTTATTCCTGAGTCACTCAGAGAAACAGAAGCTAACTTCCAGCTGCACCTGTCTAATAAATGGATTCTGAAAATCAGTCATTTGGGCTGCCTGGGTTTCATTTGTTTGTTTTGGTTTGTGTCTACTGACCAAGTGTGGAGATGCAGAAGCAGGACTGGGTAGGTCAAGAGGAAATCATTTAAGGAAATGCAGCCAAGGGCACCTCCACCCCTCTGCACCCCACCCCTATGCTCAGGCCATTCTCCCCTTGACCGACTTTTTTGAATTAAGATCTGATTGAAAGGCTTCAATTGTTCTTGAAGATGACAGCTGCCCAGAGGGTGGGTGAGAAATAATTTTCCAGGCTGAAAGGAAGAAATATTCTACAATGGAAAAATGAAATTAATAAACAAACAAAAAATCAAAATTAAAGCATAAAATCTAGAATCAAGAACCTGGTTTAAGTCCCATTACTTAGGCAAGTCATCATTCTCCCTATCTTTAAAATATGGGGGAGAAGGGAAAAGATATAATGCGAAGTCAACTTTCAGCTCTAAGTCTATGAGTCTAGGAAGCAGTCTTATATCTGATCTATGGATCTATCAGACAACCATAATCACAACATCATAATTTTAGAATTTAGTCTTCTGATATTTACTGTCCCTGAAACTTTGAAAAAGTCATTTAATTTCTCTAGGCCTCAATTTCCTAATCTGTAAACCAATGGGTACCGGACAGGATGGCTTCCAAAGTTTTTTAAGCTCTGTGATTCTTGCTCTATAGACTGAGAAACTGTCTCAAAGGAATTTCAGAGTTGGGCTGGAATGGAAGGCTCCTGGTTACTCATCTACTACTTGTTCTATTATTACATCTAGGATCTCTTCCAGTGCAGGGTGCCTATCAGCATCTTGGTCCGTTTAGCCAGAATTAAACCAGCCGCCACAGCTGCAAGTTAGCCACAGGCCTCTGCTCTACTATTAGAGCTCCTGAAAGCTTTACATATCTGAGTTGGGGTATAAAGAGAGCTTTGGAATGCTTGTCTCAAACAATGGACTCCTCTTTTCTGGGAGAGGTAGTTGGGGAAGAAAAAGGAAGTGAAGACAAATGGAGCAGCCAGTTGCTGAGCCCAAACATCATTTATACTTCAATCCCTGGTAATGCCATATAGGACTAGAATATGAAACCCTGTGAATCCTACCAGTACACTGCATCATTCCTGACCTACCAAGCAATGGTCATTTGGCCTGATCCTACTCTTGGTATTTTGAGAATAGTTATGGGTCGGGGAAGAGGTAGCTTTTTATTAAAGCTTTTTATTTTTCAAAACATATGCATGAATAATTCTTCAACATTAATCCTTGTAAAACCTTGTATTCCAATCCTCCCTCCTCCCTCTCCAACCCCATTCCCTAGATGGCAAATAGTTCAATATTTGTTAAACATGGTAGAAGTAGATGTTAAATGCAATATATACATACATTTTATACAATTATCTTGCTGCATAAGAAAAATCAAATCAAACCAGAAAAAATGAGAAAGAAAATAAAATGCAAGCAAACAACAAGAAAAAGAATGAGAATGTTATGTTGTGAACCACCCTCAGGTCCCATAGTCCTCTCTCTGGATGCATATGGCTCTCATTATCACAAGGCCATTGGAACTTGTCTGAGTCATATCATTGTTGAAAAGAGCCATGTCCATCAGAATTGCTCATCATATAATTTTGTTGCCGTGTACAATGATATCCTGGTTCTGCTCATTTCACTTAGCATCAGTTCATAAGTCTCTCCAAGCCTCTCTGTATTCATCCTGCTGGTCATTTTTTACAAAACAATAATATTCCATAACATTCATATGCTGCAATTTATTTAGCCATTCTCCAACTGATGGGCAGCCACTCAGTTTCCAGTTTCTTGCCGCTACAAAAACGGGTGCAACAAACATTTTTGCACATGTGGGTCCCTTTCCAGGAGGCAGACTTTGGTTCACAGTTGGGACCACAATATCTAAGATCTAACCATGGTTTAACATTGTATAGGATTGTTACAGAGGGCCAATGTTTCCTGCTTTCCTTTCACTCCACCCTAGTCTAGGAATACCTGAGGGATCCTAAGATCTTCCCCTATGTAGAAGAGACCCTTATCTATCCTTATATTATTTTAGTTTGAGGCCTTTATGACTTGAAAATATAAGTCAAAAGAGGACTAGAAGGGACCTCAGAGACCATTTAATTCAATGCCATCATTTCAAGATGATGAAACCAGTGCTCAGAGAGATTGGGACTTGGCCAAGATCTCATAGATAGTAAGTAATAGAGACAGAATTTAAACCCAAATCCCTTAGTCCCAATTCCACAGTACCACACTACACTCCCCTGCCTGATTTTTTTCTATATTTTTGGTTCTATCCAAAGTACCTTTTTTCCTTCTTGCCTTGCAATTTCCACAGCCAGGTACCAAAGAAAACTCCTTGAACATAGTTAAGTACTTAATAAGTGCTTGTTGAATGAATAAATGAGCCTTCATGATCCTTTAGAGCTCATTATTCAGCAAAATAAAGATTTGTCTAGATATACTATCTAGATAACATATAATACATATATTAGATATATAGATAGATACTAGATAATATATAATAATATCTAATATCAAAATAAAGAATGTCTAAACTATCTTAAGGGGATCATCTTAATAGATTTGGGGACTACATAGGTTAATAAATATAAGATTTGCTAGATACAACTTCTACTGTTCAATTTTAAGTATGAATCTCAGAATTTGACAAATGCTACAAGTCAGGGTTTGTTATTGTTTTCTTGATTGTCTAGACTTAAGAAACTGAGGAAGAAAGTGTTAATAATTCAGATTACACTTAAAAGTGTTTCATGTATACATTTTTTTTTCCTTTTGAAGGGTCAGTTGTTGAACATGTAACAGCACACTAATAGATCATATAGCTCTTGACCTCAAGGAACTTACAACTTGTGGGGAGAGAAGGTCAGTATACAAATAGGTTTAATACATTGCATAAGACGACAGCTCCATAAGAGAGGTACAAAGTGTTACTTTGCGAGTTCAGAGAACAAAGAGATTCTTTCAGCTAGGAAAACCAGAAAAGTCTACCTGGACAAAGGTAGCCTATAAAGTGAAAATACCTTCAAAGGTAGCTTGAAGAATACTTTAAGGCACTGGCCTTCCCAGTGAAACTCTAAGCTTCTATAGCACCATTTCTTTAAGGTCTAGAGCTATAACATAGACAAATCCCTGCATTTTTTAGATAATGATACTGAGGCAAAGAGAAGCTAATTGATTTTTCCCAAGTTCACACTAATCATAATAGAGTTTATATTTAAACCTGTCCTCTGCATACAAATCTGGTGTTCTTTCCACTATCAATAAATCTAGAAACATTTATTAATCACCTGCTATGTCCAGGCACTGCCCTAAACTGGAGATATAAAGAGAGGCAAAAGACAATTTCTGCCCTCAGAGATGGAATTCATATCCTAATGAGAGAGACAAACAAATACATAATAAATAAAAAATAATTAACAGAGGAGAAGACATTAGAATTAATAGGGATTGGGAAAATTCCTACAGAAGATACGATTTTAATTGGGACTTGAAGAAGATTAGGAAGATCAATCAGTAGGTAGAGACAAGGATATCACCATCTCTCATTTTACAACTGAACAAAGTTACTGGCATGGGAAAGTCTGTTTCAAGATGCCTCAGCAAGTCATTAGCAGTCAGTGTAATCCTGGAATCTCCAAATTGCACAGCTAGGTCCCCACTAGTATATATAATCAATCTCATGACATGGTCTTGCACTGTATATTTCCATTGGGTTAGAACCAATTACCAGATTTTACATAATTATAGTGCAAATAGTGCAAAATCAAATGAGTGATGACTTCAATGAATTCATTATTTACATTTATCTAGATCATGCTATATATGAATATTGTGCTAGATGTCAAGAGACCAAGTTTCTAGCCCCATGCTTGCCACTAACTAGTCTTAAGTACTCTGGGTCTCAGTTTACTCTTTTGTAAAATGAGAGGCTTGGACTAGGTCTTGAACCTTCTTCCAGCCCTTCCATTATATGATACCTAGGGTGTTACCTGGACACCAGACTGTGATGGGGTGACTGGGAGAAGTGAACTGAGCTGGAGCTCTTGTATTTCTCCCTTTTTAGAACTTGTTGTGAATTTTCCCCAATACCTTTTTCCAATTCAGGGGGCTAAGTAGGTAAAGGTTTTAAGCATTCTAGGTTTTCACAGTGTTTCTCATTTGCTAAGAAAATATTTCACTGAAGTGCGTATAACACATGTTGCTTTGATACACTTCTATAAACTGTAGCCTTATACAGCCTTGCATTTTATAGTGTGATATGATGGCTTATAAACATATAATTAATATCTCAGTTGCAACAATAATATTAGCACAAGACTAACTCTCCTGAAAACATTTTTAAAATAAAGAATTTCATTCACAATAGAGCATTGAAATGGCATCAGCATTTCTGGGGTTTGTTCTCTGAAGGTCAGGGAGTGGGAGAAAAAATTATTATATATATATATATATACACACTTGTTATTCACATACTTCCCTTCCTTATTTATTTTTGCCCCACCTTCTAATATCATTTTGAGGAGAAATCTCTCTCTCTCTCTCTCTCTCTGTTTCCCTCTCTTTCCTTTTCTCTCCCTCCCTCCTCCCTCCTCTTATCTTTCCTTCCTTCTATCCTTGTTTGCCTGCCAGCCTTTCAATCTATCCTTTACTCTCTTTTCTCCTCCTTTTCCTGTCTTTTCCTCTCCCAGTCTACCTCCCTTCTCCCTACTCCTGTCATTCATACAAGCATTATATTACACACCACTCCCTTCCCCCATTGAAACCATGAAGAAAATGGCCAGCAGAGTCTCCTCAGGGGGTTTTAAGAATATTCATCAATTTCACAGCTGGAGGCAGAGCACTTTCTTTAAGGGAAGAGTTTTTGCAAAAAATAAAATGTACTATATTTTAATATATTTAGCATGTATTGGACTACCTGCCATCTAGGGGAGGGGATGGCGGGAAGGAGGGGAAAATTTGGAACAGAAAGTTTTGCAAGAATCAATGTTAAAAAAAAATTACCCATGCATGTGTTTTGTAAATAAAAAGCTTTAATAAAAAAAAAATAAGGAAAAATGTGCTTCCTCCCCCCTCTCATTCACCCCACCACAAGACAAAGGGTTGATTTAAAGGTACAACAAGTCCTAATCTGCTAGCTGTGTACCCCACAGTTACCCCTTTCTATTACATCTCCATGTCTCCACCTGTCACCTCCACCCTTCTACAACACTGAATTCTGAGTTGATTCAACAGAAAGCTGTTATTTTTCTCATCGAGATGAGGTTTTTCTAGTGAAAAAGGCAACTCCAACTTTGCCAGAAATTGGCATTGATCTGGCTCAGCAGTAGCTTGTCTGGGTCAACTTTTGAGCAAAAGTTACTTAATCCCCAAACTCAAAATTTGTAAGGCAATTCTAAATGTGAACATAATATCTACCACCTTTCAACGAGTGTAAATTGTTCTATCTTCTTTCCCTCTCCTTTATTCTCTCTTTCACAAACATTAACATAAAAAATGATATTTCTATAGCATTTTAAGGTTTACAAAGTATTTTCTTTGTAACAACACTGATGTAAGTTAAGAGAAGTAATTGTAACTTGTCTGTCACCCAGATCAGATCTCTGGATAAACAGAGGACAGATTCAGTCTTGAAGGTTTAATAATAACTAATTCTCTCATATGGTTCATGTTCCTATCCAAAGAATCTTCTTTCTGGAAACATTTAAATTTGAAACTCTGAGGGTCTTCCCCTCCCAGATTGATTCTTTTATGAAGAATCTTCTCTCTCAATTCTTAGCTCATCGTTAAATTATTTGAATGGGTTTTGCCTCAGAAAACAGACCTGGAAAGACTTAGCTTAAAAAGACCAAGATTTCTCACTGCATTGGGGGCCATCTCCTGTGGTCTTGACCTCTATTTTGCCACTGGACTCCTGATGACTCTGGAGAAAAGAATGAGGCTGATGATTGCACAGCTTTGCCTCACTTTAATCCAATTCACTTGCAAGTCAGGACATCACTCTCCTGATGTCATCTGTCCTCTTTGAGAACAAAGGACAAACAACAACAATTTCTGGAAACATTTGAATTTGTTGTGTTTCTAATTCTTTTCTAAGTAACCTCATTTTTCTTTGTCCTGCCAAGTTTAAACTAACAAAGCTAACAAAAACCTGGCACTCCTGACTTACTGTAACTCCTCTTAATTCCCAGCTGAGCCCTTCCCTCCTCAAGGTTGCTGGCAAGTCAATAGCTCTTTAGCAAATCTGTAAAGTGCACATGGCTTGCAGTACAGAAGGACAAGGTCCAAGTTGACTCCTCTACTTTGTGGCTTTCTATCATGCTGTTCCTCAGTTAGGGGACTGATGGCTCTTGGCTTCAGTCAATTTTGGTATTTTTGCTAGCTCACATTGCTTTGCCCAAGAACTTCTCTGTTGTTATTTTACCCCTAGACCTACAATCTCTCCCTGGCATCCTCTATCTTATTATTTCACCATCTGCCTCCTGTTCTTCAACAGAGTTACAGCTCTTACAATCAGGTAACACACTTCTGATTTTAATTTATATATCTTATCTCTTTTGGTTAAAGTTAAAGGCAGGAGTGTGCTGACAAGTGATTAACAACTAACTCTCTGTGAAAAAATGGACGAGACACACTTTTAAATTTCTTAAGACTAGAAAGCAACACAACTAAAATTGAAACCTTGATTTTTAGCATTTGATGATTTCCAAAGCATAAATTTAACAATTGACTCTCATGTGACAATCTGAGCCAGCTCCTACACACCATTGGGTCTACATTCAAGTTTGGTAACACATGATGGGGTTCTTTAGATAATTGTAAAGATCTCCAACCATTCTTTTCTTTAACAAAAGTTTCTGTTCCTCACTCCTAGTGAGTTTGGGTGATAGAATTTCATTGGTTTCTTCTCTACCTAAGAGTATAGACAGAATACTCCACTCTCCACATGGTCAGAAATTCCTACTGAGTCTGAGGTTAAAGAAAAACAAAATCCTTTCTATTTGTCTTTCCAATCCTATCATCTCTCCCGGTGCCCAGTATCAGGTTGTCCAAATTACACAGAGGTTCAAATAAGTCTCAAAAGGTCATTAGAAATTCTGCATCAGAGATATCTCTGTGCTAATTGCATATCTTTATGCTCTTCTTAAAATAGTGCAAGAATTTTTATCCTTATGAATGAATGAAAAATAAAATCCAATTATAAAGCACTTATTTTGTGCCAAGCATTATGCTAAATATTAGGGATGTAAATACAAAGGGGGGCTGTGTATTTCAATAGATAGAAACAATACTCATAGGGAAGTGGTGGCTGGGGAAGAGTATTTTGGTTTGAGAGGTCACTAGAATGGTAGAAGGATGGAAGAGTTGACTGACATCTTCAGTAACAATAGAAATACTAATTTTATTATGGCTCTGCAGTTTGTGTATATGTAGGGTAGAGTTTAGGGAAGAGGAGATAGGGAAGGAAAATAGATAACAAGATCCAGATTTGGAGGGTACAGTGGTCGACAGGTAGGGAAGAAGTCAAGAAAATGGTCACAATGGCATGCAAAAGCATGGTTAGGGCTGGCTGAAAATAGTGGAGCCATATCATGCACTCATCAATTCCCACAGAAGAGATCGTGGTCACACAACTAGTATATGTCAGAGACAATATTAAAACTCTGGGTTGGGAGTGTGAGGAGGTGGATTCACAACCGAGTCAAGCAGATCACTCCTTGAAGTTGCAATGGTACTTTAGCAGACTTAGGGGGCCAGCAAACTCTGTTACGGACCCAGTCCCCTGAGGACTCACTCTTCTGATCTTTCAGAACTCAAAAGGTTATTTTTTGGTAAGTTCTATCTCTAATATTCCTTTACCTATGAGCAGGAAAACACAGGCAAACCAAGATGGATAAGATACCCATGCCATTCATTGAATAAGATGGCAAAGGGATAGAAGAGGCAAGGATAGACACAATGGTAGGCTATGTGCTTATGGGCCACCTGGCAGAGAGAGGGAAGGTAATAAAGGACCAAGACTTCTCTCTTTTTCTCTGATACTTATGGCATTTTATTATCCACATTTGAACACAGCCAGGAAAAGAAAGATTGACTTAGTTGGCCGATTTTTTTGTCCACATGCTCTGTTTTGACTCAGCAGCCAGTCAAAAAGTTCTTTTCATCATCTTCAAGAATCAGACAAGAAAGAGAATACCTGAATTGGAAATCTGAGCTTCATCCTTGTACCTCATCATGAGCTCTCAGAAACAGCCTCACCAAATATCCACGTATCCTTCTGGAGTCTTCATTGACCAGTTTCCCATTACAGGCATATACTGAGCATTTATAGCTATTATGAATCTTGTATCTCAAAAACCTCTCCCAATCCTCATCTCTAACTTCCACAATCCCCTTTTGTCTTCCATGCTATTTGAATTCAATACAATACATAAGCATTTATTAAATGTTAATTCTATATATGACATTATGCTAGTCGTTGGGAATAAAAAGACCAAAAAAAAGTCCTTGTCTTCATAGAGTTTTTATGTACACACCATGCTTCCCAAAAAGGGTGGGCCATGCTTTGTAGTTGATTTTCCTGGCAGCACTGATTGGTCAGCCTAAGTGTCAGTGATCATACTTTTCAGCCTTGTCTCCTGTAGTCAGAAAAGTCCAAGAAATTGACTCTAGGTAGAATGGAAGCTTGAGAACAGTTAATATTTCTGTTCCTATTATCACAAAAGGAAACCACTACACCATGTTCCTTTTGGTACTCTCTTGGAGAGTGGGTTGCTCTTATTCAACACATTAATTCTTAGAGTGCTTTCTATTAGTCCTGTTATTATGCTTGCTGTCCATATTAGGAAAGGCATTATTATACCTTCTAATACCATGCAAGCCATTCATACCAGTTGCATCATTCATTGATGACTTCAATCCTTGTACATAGTAAAGAACAAGAAATGAGTGGGCAAAATATTAGTCACTCTGGATGTCTCTTCTCTGCAGATACAAAGAAGGCTGACTCTGTGGGTGTTGACTCCTTCAGTGCCAGGTTCACAGATACCATCATACACACATATTCAATTCTTCCTCCAGTCTCCTTCTGAGACTTTTTTGTAGCTTAGCTACTGAAGATGAGGCATAAGGGGGATGAAGCAAACTTTTTCATTTTTTAAATTTACATGTAAAGATACATGTAAAGATAGTTTTCAATATTCATTTTTGTAATACTTTGTGTTTCAGATTTTTCTCTCTTCCTCCCTTACCTTCCCCTTCCCAAGACAATAAGCAATATGATATAGGATAAATATATGCAATCCTTTTAAACATATTTCCATATTTGTCATGTTGTGCAAGAAAAATCAGACCAAAAGAGGAAAAAAAAAAACTATGGGAAAGAAAAAAACAAACAAAAAGGTGAAAATACTATGTTTTAATCCACATTCAGTCTCCCTAGTGCTCTCTCTAGATGTGGATGGCATTTTTACCCCTAGTCTAATGGAATTACCTTGAATCCCTCTATTGGTAAAGAGAGCCAATGTTTGTTGGATTGGACTTTATTAGTCTTGTTATGCCGCAGTTTCCTTTAATTGTTCTGCCTCAGTTTCCCTGATTGTTCTGCCTCATTTCCTCTGGTTGCAACTCCCCTTCTTGACCATTAGAATTGATATAAGTTAGGACAGAGATAACTAGCCCTGATCATTAGCATTCCATAGAGCCATAAATTGTAGATAGGTTATTTAGAGATAGGTAAGCATATCTTTTATTTCAGACATCCTGGCTCCTAGGTCCTCCTAAGTTATCAAGAATTTATGGTCCTTGCCTCCAAACTGTCAGAACCAAATTTATAGTCCGTTCCTGAAAAGTTCCCATTCACAAGGCTCAACCGGTCCTCCCCCTTTGCCTTTATCTCTCCTGCTCACTGGAACCCTATAAAGAGTCCCTGGAATTCTTCACTCATTGCCGAACGCTTTGAGACTCGAGTCCCATTCACTCTTCTGGGGTCAACATGGAGCCTGTTTTGGCTCCAGACAATCTCTCCCTCTCAAATAAAATATCCAAATCTAATCTCTTTCTTGCCTCAGTTTCTCCGGCATTACAGCCTGTCATGGAAGAGGCAAGAAAGAATAAAAATCTAGAAAAGAGGAAGAAAGAGGAAAGTGGCAATTAGAGAAGAGGATAAGGAAGACTTTTGAGATTCAAGTTTCACAGTAATTAAAAACACACAGAATAACTATAATAGGGGCCTGGTCAATGAGGGCTCAGTCCTCAGAGCACCTTCTTTACAGTTTATATCTTTGGAAAGTTGTTTAGAGCAGGGCTTCTTAAACGTTTTCCATTTCAACCCAGAAATTTTTACATGACCCCAGGGATGTACGATATAGAACAGATATATACAAATCAAATATTAACTGATAATAAGTGAAATTTTGCAAGCTCCACATTCAATTACAAGTATGACCCTACTTTAAATAGCTTTGGTTTAGCACACACAAAAATTAAGTAAATTTTAATAATTACTCAGAATTGTACAGCAAGTATGGGTCAAAAATAGAAATTAAACCTAAGCCCTCTTGCCTTTGAGGCACACTCTTTATCCTTTAGACCATGCTGACTCTCAAAAATTTTAATGCAACTCATTTTTGGTTTTATTCAAAAATATTGATGTTAAGGGTTGTGCATTTTACTTATGAATGTAAGTTAAATAGAAACAAATTTTCTCCATCGTGTGAGCCAACTTTGAAGCAAATATAGAGAACTCTGAGAATGACCAGACTTTGGTATGTCTAACTATGTAGAGTTAGTCTCTGTGTGTCACAGCCTCTGTGATATGTCATTAAAATTAAATGGGATAAAGATCATAGATTTTCAGCTTTATTTGTCCAGACTAATCATTGCTATTTGCATGGAAACAAAGGACCGATAGAATTAAAATAGTTTCCTCACCAAAATATCACTTAACTCCCTTTCAGTTAACAGGACTAGAACCCCAGGGATATTTACTGTGCAAGGAGGTATGATAGGATTTAGAAATACAAATAGTTTTCTGACCTTAAGTTATATTTTCATTTGAACTAAGAGACAAGGCAGTCCAAGAGAAGAGTCCTAAAGATAAGTTCAAGAAGAGATCTGATCTCAGTTTACTGCTCTTTTTTCTTCTGGTATAACTGGATTAAGAAAAGAAGAGCTTCATAACTTTTGACTGGGAAAGCTGATTGAAAAGAGTTAAAAAAAAAAAAAAAAAAAGCCTTACAGCTATTGGCTAAGAGCATTGGACTTGGAGTAAGAAGAGTTGTAATTTTTTTTTTTTTTTTTGAGAAAGAGTTTTAATAATTACCATAGTAACAGATGGAGGAGAAGAAGTTGTTAGACTTCTTACTATGTCTCAGGCAGAAGTGAATGAAGAAGCCTGAAAGGGCAGACTGAAGAAGTGATAGCTTCTTTTCTATACTGCGGAACTCTTCTCATTAGGGGGTGTTCAGGGAGGACTAGTATTTCTGGTGGGAGGGCTTGCTGAGCCCTTTTCAAGGTTGTTCATTAACTTTTGGGGTCAACTCACCCATGGCTCCAAAAAGCTACTGCATGTGCAGTGGTCACATCACAGTAAAACCATCTCAGCAGATAGGCTAAATCAAGTTGAGGGTAATCTTAAACCCATTGGTGAATTAGGGGCTGGCTATCTAAGTCCATGAAAACTTTCACTGGCAGAATGGGTAGATATGAAAGTGGCTAAAGAAGGCATTGTGGAGTGGTCAGAGCTTGGTCAGACATTGAAGATGGCAATCCACCACATCCCAGACCATGTCCTAAATTTTATCTTGCTGCTGCACTTCAATTCTCCAGAAATAAAAATGAGGCTGACAACTTTGTGCAATTCTACCTCACTTAAATCCACTTCATGCTCAAGTTAAGACATCACTTAACAATATCATCTGTCCTCTTCAAAATGAAGAACAAACAACAGATATAACTAAAAGATTCAGTCAGTAGAAGAACGGTCATCCCTTCAGAGAACATGCTTACTAAACACAATATTTACAATCAATATTGGACAAGATATTAGGTGAACCTGAAGAATAATGCTAGAGACCCCTGGATTGTATGTGTATGTGTGTGTGTGATGACTGAAGGGAGTCACTGGAGAGCAATACTTAGAAGTGAGAAGGTCCATAAGTCCAGCAGAGAACAGCATAATTATATCAAGAGCCTACTATGTGTGTGTATGTTCATTAGTAGAAGCTATCAGCCACAACATCAAAGGTGTGAATTGCCCTCCATTTATTTTTCTACTTTTCCATACAGTATAAGTCTTCATGAAGGTTTCCTGACCACATGTGTTTCTCTCTTATGAATATGTCATTTATGATTACTATGAATTTCACTTTTCTTTCTGAGTATGTATATTTGTAGAAGAGTAAACTCAACATTTATAGGGGAGTGTTCTGTTAGTGTTGTTACACTGCTATTTAGGTAAATGCCTTTGTTTCTAATCTAGTGTCTTAGGGCTGACTAGCAAAAGTAATTTAGTGTGTCTTAGAGCTGACTAGCAAAAGTAAAACACACCAATGGGAGTTTATGAACTGTAGTTTGGAAAAGATTCTGAACCCACAAAATACTCTATCTGAATACATTTAAGTGGCTGTCCAGAATGAGGGTTATCT